>NW_025228386.1:18021-65696 GCF_018294505.1 Triticum aestivum | reverse complement strand
GTTTCCTGCGAGCAAACGAAGAACAAGCAAGAAACTGAGATTGCAATCTGGATATTGCGAATATAAGATGAAAGCTTTATTGATCAAGGTGGGGTTCTGTGACGCCTTTGTCTGGTCGTTGAACACAAACGAAGTACGCGAAGTTGCAGCTATGGCGAACTTTTAATCTAAACAAAACCCAAAGTCTAAACGATGCCCTAAGGGCTGTATATATGGAGGAAGAGGGGGGAATTTCGTGGCCCTTGGTGGAGGGGTCCGAAATCAACCCTATCTCTTGTTTCCCCACACATACGGACTCTAAAAATAGCCTATACTTATGTATTTCGAAATTACATGGGCCTGGCCCAATAATAAGGTGACGCAGCACCTGAAATAGCCTCGGGACGAAATTTATGAAGTGGCATCTTGTATATTTCGTCCAAGGCTTCATGCACCCATTATGGTGGCTTCAAAGTCCTGAAATCATCACTTGTAACTCCGTTCTTGTTTTCCTTGCGCATGCCATCATCTCCATGCTTGTTCTTGCTCCAATGTTCATCCTTCTCCAAGCTAGGCCCTTCATTTGTAAGAAAAACAAATGTATCCAATTTAGGCAGCATCATATTCTCATGAACATTAGAATCATTACCAAGAAACGAAAGTACCTGGTAATTTAGTTGGCGTGCACGAGCTCTAGTAATTGGTCAAGTATGTATGGCAGCAGGGGCTGTGGGTGTAACAATTGTATTGATGTCCTCATCATAGAGGCATTAATAATATTACTATTCGTTA
This sequence comes from Triticum aestivum, assembly GCF_018294505.1. Classification (NCBI taxonomy): domain Eukaryota; kingdom Viridiplantae; phylum Streptophyta; class Magnoliopsida; order Poales; family Poaceae; genus Triticum; species Triticum aestivum. The sequence goes on along the minus strand of NW_025228386.1, from coordinate 64,925 downwards.
TCATCATCCTATTCCTAGGCTAGATGATATGCTTGATGAATTGAGTGGCTCTACAATATTCTCCAAAGTTGATTTGCGTAGTGGATACCATCAAATTTGTATGAAATTGGGAGATGAATGGAAAACAGCATTCAAAACTAAGTTTGGATTATATGAGTGGTTAGTCATGCCTTTTGGGTTAACTAATGCACCTAGTACTTTCATGAGATTAATGAACAAAGTTTTACGTGCTTTCATTGGACGATTTGTGGTAGTTTACTTTGATGACATATTGATTTATAGCAGATCTTTGGAAGAACATTTGGAACATTTACGTGCTGTTTTTATTGCTCTACGTGATGCACGTTTGTTTGGTAACCTTGGGAAGTGCACCTTTTGCACCGACCGAGTATCTTTTCTTGGCTATGTTGTTACTCCACAGGGAATTGAAGTTGATAAAGCCAAGATTGAAGCTATTGAGAGTTGGCCGCAACCCAAAACGGTCACATAAGTGAGGAGTTTTCTTGGCCTCGCTGGGTTCTATAGGCGTTTTGTGAGAGATTTCAGCACCATTGCTGCACCTCTCAATGAGCTTACAAAGAAAGATGTGCCTTTTCTTTGGGGTACCGCACAGGAAGAAGCCTTCTCGGTATTGAAAGATAAGTTGACACATGCTCCTTTACTCCAACTTCCTGATTTTAATAAGACTTTTGAGCTTGAATGTGATGCTAGTGGAATTGGATTAGGCGGTGTGTTATTACAAGATGGCAAACCTGTTGCATACTTTTCTGAAAAATTGAGTGGGCCTAGTCTGAATTATTCTACTTATGATAAAGAATTATATGCTCTTATTCGGACTTTAGAAACATGGCAACATTATTTATGGCCCAAAGAATTTGTTATACATTCTGATCATGAATCTTTGAAACATATTAAAAGTCAAGCTAAACTGAATCGTAGACATGCTAAATGGGTTGAATTCATTGAGACATTTCCTTATGTCATTAAACACAAGAAGGGAAAAGAAAATGTTATTGCTGATGCATTGTCTCGCCGCTATACTATGCTTTCACAACTTGACTTCAAAATATTTGGTTTGGAGACCATCAAAGATCAATATGTGCATGATGCTGATTTTAAAGATGTAATGCAGAATTGTAAAGAAGGAAGAATGTGGAACAAGTTCGTCGTTAACGATGGATTTGTGTTTCGTGCTAACAAGCTATGCATTCCAGCTAGCTCCGTTCGTCTTTTGTTGTTGCAGGAGGCGCATGGAGGAGGATTAATGGGACACTTTGGCGTGAAGAAGACAGAGGACGTACTTGCTACACATTTCTTTTGGCCAAAGATGAGACGGGATGTTGAGCGTTTTATTGCTCGATGCACTACATGTCAAAAAGCTAAGTCACGACTCAATTCTCATGGTTTATATATGTCTTTGCCTGTACCTAGTGTTCCTTGGGAGGATATATCTATGGACTTTGTTTTAGGTTTACCTCAAACAAAGAAGGGGAGGGACAGCATATTTGTTGTTGTGGATAGATTCTCGAAAATGGCATAGTTTATACCATGTCATAAAAGCGATGATGCTGTTAATGTTGCTGATTTGTTCTTTCGTGAAATTATTCGCTTGCATGGTGTGCCAAATACTATTGTTTCAGATCGTGATACTAAATTTCTTAGCCACTTTTGGAGATATTTATGGGCTAAGTTGGGGACTAAACTGCTTTTTAGTACTACTTATCACCCCCAAACTGATGGACAAACTGAAGTAGTCAATAGAACGTTGTCTACTATGCTTAGGGCTGTTTTGAAGAATAATAAGAAAATGTGGGAGGAATGCTTGCCTCATATTGAATTTGCTTATAATCGTTCATTGCATTCTACTACTAAGATGTGCCCTTTTGAAGTTGTGTATGGTTTCCTACCTCGTGCACCTATTGATTTGTTGCCTCTTCCATCTTCGGAGAAGGTTAATTTTGATGCTAAACAACGTGCTGAATTGATTTTAAAAATGCATGAGTTAACTAAGGAAAACATTGAGCGTATGAATGCTAAATATAAACTTGCTGGAGATAAGGGTAGAAAACATGTTGTGTTTGCACCTGGAGATCTTGTTTGGTTACATTTGCGTAAGGATAGATTTCCTAATTTGCGAAAATCAAAGCTAATGCCACGTGCTGATGGTCCCTTTAAGGTGTTAGAGAAAATAAATGATAATGCATATAAACTTGAGCTGCCTGCAGATTTTGGGGTTAGTCCCACTTTTAACATTGCAGATTTGAAGCCTTATTTGGGTGAGGAAGATGAGTTTCCATCGAGGACGACTTCATTTCAAGAAGGGGAGGATGATGAGGACATCAATACCATTGTTACACCCACAGCCCCTACTGCTACATATACGGGACCAATTACTAGAGCTCGCGCACGCCAATTAAATTATCAGGTACTTTCGTTTCTTAGTAATGATTCTAATGTTCATGAGAATATGATGCTGCCTAAATTGGATACATTTGTTTTGCTTACAAATGAAGGGCCTAGCTTGGAGAAGGATGAACATTGGAGCAAGAACAAGCATGGAGATGATGCCATGCGCAAGGGGAACAAGAACGGAGTTACAAGTGATGATTTCAGGACTTTGAAGCCACCATAATGGGTGCATGAAGCCATGGACGAAATATACAAGATGCCACTTCATAAATTTCGTCCCGAGGCTATTATAGGTGCTGCGTCACCTTTTTATTGGGCCAGGCCCATGTAATTTCGAAATACATAAGTATAGGCTATTTTTAGAGTCCGTATGTGTGGGGAAACAAGAGATAGGGTTGATTTCGGACCCCTCCACCAAGGGCCATGAAATTCCCCCTCTCTTCCTCCATATATACAGCCCTTAGGGCACCGTTTAGACTTTGGGTTTTGTTTAGATTAAAGTTCGCCATAGCTGCAACTTCGCGTACTTCGTTTGTGTTCAACGACCAGACAAAGGCGTCGCAGAACCCCACCCTGATCAATAAAGCTTTCATCTTATATTCGCAATATCCAGATTGCAATCTTAGTTTCTTGCTTGTTCTTCGTTTGCTCGCAGGAAACAGACCCTCGTGGTCAGGTTGATCGTGCTCCGGCGTGGTCAATAACCTCTCGGAGTTGGTTTAGCGATTGCTAAGGCGCGACGTCCTCGCACGTTCGTAGTCGGATCGTCAAAGTCGACTTCCACCAAAGCGATATCCATCATCTCATTGAAAGACGGGACACCTTTGCCTCTATCAAACGTGATGGTGGTCGCCATGTACATGTGGACGAGGACGATTTGCACTTGCATCGTGGCCGCGCTCCGAAGACTTGTGGCTTGAATGTCGCCGTCTTGAAGATGGCGAAGGGGAAGAAGACTTGATCAAGGTTCTAATCTCCTCCATCCTTGCATCTTGCTCCTCTTTATGTGCGGAAAGCTTCTTGTCGATGTAGTCCCTTTTCCTTGCTTCGGAGTGACGAATGTTGATGTAGATGTTCTCAATGCGCTCTCGCAATGTTGATTGTGCGCCTTGCATTTTTCATTGTAGATCGAAGATGGACGCTTTGGTGATGTAGTTGTTCACGCCGTCGTTCTTGTCGTAGACCGGAGAGGAAATGCCTTGCCTATCCATCACAATACCCGAGCAAATGTGAGTGGAAGAAAGGAAAGAACTAGACCAATGTACCTTATCCAATGTTGAAGATGGATCAATGATCACTCAATAATGTAACAAGGAAATAACACAATTGGTACCGGATCTTGTCAATTCTCACACCTACACAACTAAGGCTTATGGTAGAACTCGGTGAAGATAGTGGCACAAAAATTTGATGCAAAATGTTAGCAAGAGTCAATAATGTTGGAAAAGATTCACAAATTCGCAAGTGAAACAAGTAGACCAATAGAAAATGTGGTACACGGAAACACACACACGGATAGATAAATGGGGTCATGCAACCAAGGAATGAGCACAAAATGTGGAGTCCACGAAAAATGCTCGTGTTGCACAACTCAAGAGAGACGCTAGCACGATTACTCAATTGGCGGATACGACACTTGTGCACAACCTATAAGATGCAAAATGGATAAACTTCTATCCCAAGTATTCTATGTATGTATGGTTCCCGGTGTTTCTCTCAAGATGTTCCAAGATGATCGGATATGACAATTTTATGTGCAATGTGGAATGATGCTATGGCACTTGCTTACAAGCTTCTTTGCTCTCTTTGTTTGGCTTAAAAGCTTTATTTCTTTTTCTTTTTCTTTTTTTTGTATCGCCAATTTGCACAATGCGCAAACCAAGATAGCAATTGAGTATATGCGGGAAAAAACTTGTGACACAAGATACGATACCAAGATATGCACCACGATGATATGGTATGTATGCTATGGGAAGTATGATCACTAATGTGCACAAGTGACGTTGCCGGCAATACTCAAATGGCTAGTCTCGATAGGCAAGTAACGCAAAATGGGCTAGGGGTTAACAATGCAATTGCAAGGGAAATATACAATGGTGTCGTCGAGGTTACCGTCCTTTGCGATGATGAGTGGCGGTGTTCTTGATGTAGATACCAAGATGATGGAGTCTCGTCCCTATGTAGCCGAAACCCTTAGGAGACAGAAAAACCGCAAACTCAAAATTTCAAATGACAAATGTCAAATGGTGGTAGCGGAGGGCGGTGGTGGTGGTTGATGAAGAGGCAACCATCCCTAAGTAGCCGAAACACCTTAGGAGACTCGAATCACTACTCAAACAACCACTAATGCTATGGTGAACAAAATGGGTTAGGTTGCGGAAGTCGGTGGTGGCTATGTAGGTGATATTGTGGAGGGCCTAGGCAAACTTGCCAAAATGCTGAAATTTTGGTGGAGTCAAATGGTGTTGGAGCCTATCTAGGTGGATGGGGGATGTCAAGAGCTACTCAACGAGCTAAAGAACGCGAAAATCAGACTCCAGATGTGGAAGTTATGGGCAAAACGGTGAAGTGCACGCGACTGACCTGGGGGGTCGTGCGCACGGGGGTAGGATCCCGTGGGCATGGGGTCCCGTGCGCATGGTACATGTCCGAGGGCATGGGGTGTCCAGAGACTTTTCGGGGGCCCATGCGCATGGGGTCTGGGGCCCGTGGGCACGGGGTGGGCGGAAAATTCGCGATTTCGTGGCGGAAATTGGAGATTTCTTGGGCAAAATTGGAGAGATTTTGGGGATGGATGGTGGGGAAAATATGGGGGAAAGTTAGATCCACTTGAAACCAAGCAAATCCATGGATCAAATCCAACAAAACCTCATCAAATCAACAAATCACAAAAAAAATTGGGGCTATTTTTGGTGGGGAATTTTCGAATTTAGGACGAAATCACACAAAACAAGGCTAAAAAACAAAGAGGGGGCTCCAATTTCGTGAGAAACCATGTCTCATGATACCAAGATGTTGTAGGGTGGAACCCTATGGGGAGATCTTTCACAACAAGATGAACACAAGAACACAAGAGATGGGAAATACTCAAATTGACTTGATCCAATCACACATATGCTAGATCCAAGAACACACAAGAGATACAATGATCCAAGAGCAACAAAGGAAAGATACAAAGTACTAGTTCATCCCAATCCTATGAGGAGAGAGGTCTTGATGATTGTCATCTCCAAGAGGAGGTCTTGATATCCACAAGTGGATCTTCTCACATGGAGGCCTTGAACTCCATGGAAGTGGTCTCTCTCTCTCTCAAGATGAGAAGAAAGGAGCAAAGCTCACCTAAGAATGAGCTATACTATTTGCTAAGTCTAAATGGAGGAGGGAGAGGGGTATATATAGGTAGGTGGAGGAAGGGGACGAAGTGGAGGCCCAACAGGTGACTCTCGGCCGTCCATCCTGATGAGCCCGTGCGCACGGGGTAAGTTGGGCCCGTGCGCAGGGGGGTCCCGTGGGCACGGTACAAGCCCGTGCGCACGGGGTGCTCCGGCGCCAGCTCTCTGAGTAGTCCATGCGCACGGGGTCGCCTAGGAGGTGCTGAATTGATCTTGTTGCACTCCTTCTTCCTCCTTGTGGCCTTGTGGTCTTTCTCCAACTCCTTTGGGGTGTCCCTCACCAGCTTGTGGGCGTCGGTCTTCGTATCTAAGGACACATAGAGCACTTTGGTGAGGTAGCAAGCAAGTCCAATGGATATTCATGATATTCTCGAAGAAGAGCGGGTTCACCTTAATTCCAATGGCGTATGTTCAAGGTCTCATCATATGTCCTCTTGGGGTTTGGAGAGTAGTCATAGTGTACATGGGGATGAACGAGGGATGCTCCGCATCAAATGTTGTATCTCTTACATGGTGCTTCAGCTTCTCGCCGGTGCCATGGCCCTACTGCTCTATACACGTGTTGTCGTGACCATGATCCCAATGGACCGAAGTCTCTGTGCTTAAGTGTCATCCCTGGATTGGTAATGCTGACACACATAGTACTCGAGGAATTATAACAGAGTTCAATCACACATTATTACATCGTGGTCCTCATAAAGAGTATGATTACACAAAATAATATGGCTGAAAGCCATCTAAACTAAATAACTGCGGAAGCTTAGAAGGTAAATGAGTCCATCAACTCCAATGGCATAGCTGAGTGCACGACAACGACCTATCGCACCTTATTCATCGTTTGAGAAGTCTACAACATGAGATGTTGCAGCCGTGTAGGTCAGCACATTTGAATATGCTGGCAGAGTTACATTGTAAAGCAATGAATGCAACAACTATATCTACATGCAATATTTGGCTGGTGGAGTGTCTAAGTTTAAGATTTTGCATAAAGCTAGTTTTTCCCTACAACAAAGGAATAAATTCATTTACTACTCCCAAGTTGTACCAATATTTGAGAAGGTTCCTCCAGCTCAAATCCCAATAAAACAAGTATCATCATTAAACCCAATTCAATTAATTTAAAGAGTGATGCGATCAACAATAATATCCAATTCCAGATACTCAAGATGTTCATAACCGGGGACACGGCTAACCATGATTAGTTTATACACTCTGCAGAGCTTGCACACTTTTCCCCGCAAGATTCGACCGCATCTATGATCGGAAGATCGAGACATAGTCTTTCTGAAGCATTAACTCTCTACTCCGGGTAGACCGGTACACCCACTTTCCCCTACATCTGCTAGTCCACCTCTTCGAGAGCTCATACAACTTACTCAACTATGCTAGAGCCCATAATGGCTTGTGGCTGCACACGGAAGTTTCTAGGCATGAAATATCATATGATCCCTTCGAGCCTGGGTGGCGAACCGAGGAAAAATCACACGGGTACTCTGGGATTTCCCAAATGGACCGACACTGAATTCTCCAGGTGCCCCAACCAATCCACCCAGATGTGTATTAAAGTTGCCACCTTAATGTTATCCAAGATTAATAACTCTCACAACTTCCATGTGTATCACGATCCAATCCCCGTCTACGAGCATGGCTAAGCAATAATTGAGCATAACGTATATTCCCGGGGTGATCAAAAGGTATTAGGTTCCTACCTCAAGTACTACAACCAAACCACATGTTCCCAATCCTACTCATGCAAATATTTGAGGGGCAATACTAATGCATAGTAAAGACTGGGTATAAGAGTATGATCAAAGTGTAACTTGCCTTGCTGACAATCTGCAAACTCTAGGGATTCGTAGTAACAAGCTTCACACTCCGGGTAATCTAGTGTAGACAAACAGTAGCATACATAAGCAATCACTCAAACGAAACAAAAGGAAATCGAGAAAAGATCCAAATAACACTTGAAACAATCAAACAACTAAACTAAACAGAAAACAAACCAAACAGATTATTTTCATGTGTATTAGATCTTAACAATAGGTACATGTGATTAGATATGATTTGCAAAAAGAAAGAACTCAAACGGAGTTACGAAACTCAAGATACAAATGAAACAAGATCGAATACTAATCTGAACTAAACTCTAATTTTAAATTGTCAAAATCATGTTCATGTTGGTTTACTGGAAAGAAGAGATCGTTACGAAGATTTAGGCATTGGTTTCATCTAATTTGGAAAAACGAGCTAAAACTTATGCTAGTTTTAAGATTAGGGGCGAAATCACGAGAAAACTATTCGTGGATAGGTCCCTGGGCGAAAATCAAACTAAAAAGAAAAATCTACAGAACGAATGTTCGCTAACAGAATCTAACGAACGAATCCGTTCATTAACAGAAACTAACGGGTGAACGTTCGTTAACTAACGAACTAAAAATAAAAATCGATCTAAACCTAACTAACCGAAAAAAGCGAAAACGAGACCCGACGGTTTTATACCAGTTTAACCGGACTTGACTAGCTGCGGCGGTTTTTTCGATGGCAGCGGGATCCGGCGGGGCGGAGCGCGGCTCCGGTGGCTCCTAGCGAGGCGGCTCCGGCGGCGAGGTGCGGCGCATGCGGCGGCTCGCGGGGCGGCGGTGGCTAGCAGCGATGGCGCGGGCAGCGAAGTGGCGCTGCGGCGGCGGCGGCGGTCGATGTGGTGGTGGGGGCCGGGGTCGGCCGTATATAAAGGGGGCGGGGCATCTTGGTGAAGGGGGCGGCGTCGGGCGGAGGTGGGGTGCAAGCGGGACTCCGCGGTAGCGGCGGCATGCGCCGGCCGGTCTCCTGCTCGGAGTTGGTCGGGCGGGGCGGCGCGAGCTGGGCTACGGCCTAGCTTCGGCTGGGCCAGCCCAGGAATTTTTAAAACGATTTCCGCGAGAAAAATCCTAATAAATAAAAAAACTAAAAATTGCAGAAACAATTTTCACCATCCCTACCTAATATTTGGGACAGGATGAACATTTTTCTGGACTAAATGCAATTTTTAAAAATGCATATTTTTTTCTAATTCAAATAGAATTGCAAATAAACTCAAATAAAATAATAATTTGATTTCAAAATTTCTTTTCCAATAATTCTCCTCTGTTGTTGAAGAAGTCATTTATCTTCTCTCATTTATTTTATTGTTTGAAATGAAATAATTGGAAAGAAATTATTGAAAATCAAATTGATCCACTTTTCACATTTGAAATAAATTCAAAAATGAAAATTTAAATAAAACCTCCAACTCTCTCCTTGGGTCCTTGAGTTGCTTATGACTACTTGGATCACAACCAAATGCAATAAAATATGAAATGCATATGAATGACCTATGTATAACATCCAAATTGAAAACTGGGATGTTACACGTGTACTTGTGTAAATGTGGCTTCGTAACCTTTCTTCATTTTATGTTGAGGACTCCGCTAGCCAATGAACAATACACCAAGAGTGAAAGCTCGGATTTCGGCTTTGAGTTTGTTACTGTACATAGTGGCAACACTACAAATGCATTATTTGGCTTTCTCTTGAATGGGTGTTGTAGGATCGAAGAAGATAGGTCTAGAGGGGGTGAATAGACACTTAACCAATCAAAGGTGCAGTTTTTAGTTTTCTTGAAACTTAGGTAGATTTTGGCACAAGTTAAGATAACACCAAGACTTCCTACACATGCATATCTAGAGTTAGAGCAGTGGAAATAATAAATCATGCAATTGTGTAGAAAGTAAGGGGTAGAGTCGGAAGATCAAATGCAATGAAGACATGATGGTTTTTGGCGTGGTTCCCATATGATGAGGACATCAATACAATTGTTACACCCACAGCCCCTGCTGCTATACATACTGGACCAATTACTAGAGCTCGTGCACGCCAACTAAATTACCAGGTACTTTCGTTTCTTGGTAATGATTCTAATGTTCATGAGAATATGATGCTGCCTAAATTGGATACATTTGTTTTGATTGCAAATGAAGGGCCTAGCTTGGAGAAGGATGAACATTGGAGCAAGAACAAGCATGGAGATGATGGCATGCGCAAGGGGAACAAGAACGGAGTTACAAGTGATGATTTCAGGACTTTGAAGCCACCATAATGGGTGCATGAAGCCTTGGACGAAATATACAAGATGCCACTTCATAAATTTCGTCCCGAGGCTATTTTACGTGCTGTGTCACCTTATTATTGGGCCAGGCCCATGTAATTTCGAAATACATAAGTATAGGCTATTTTTAGAGTCCATATGTGTGGGGAAACAAGAGATAGGGTTTATTTCGGACCCCTCCACCAAGGGCCACGAAATTCCCCCCTCTTCCTCCATATATACAGCCCTTAGGGCATCGTTTAGACTTTGGGTTTTGTTAGATTAAAAGTTCGCCATAGCTGCAACTTCGCGTACTTCGTTTGTGTTCAACGACCAGACAAAGGCGTCACAGAACCCCACCTTGATCAATAAAGCTTTCATCTTATATTCGCAATATCCAGATTGCAATCTTAGTTTCTTGCTTGTTCTTCGTTTGCTCGCAGGAAACAGACCCTCGTGGTCAGGTTGATCGTGCTCCGGCGTGGTCAATAACCTCTCGGAGTTGGTTTAGCGATTGCTAAGGCGCGACGTCCTCGCACGTTCGTAGTCGGATCGTCAAAGTCGACTTCCACCAAAGCGATATCCATCATCTCATCGAAAGACGGGACACCTTTGCCTCTATCACCATAGGTGGTGCTATCGTATGTCCATGTTGATGGAGACTTCAACCCACGAAGGGTAACGGTTGCGCGAGTCCACGGAGGGCTCCACCCATGAAGGGTCCACAAAGAAGCAAGCTTGTCTATTCTACCATGTGATGAGGACATCAATACAATTGTTACACCCACAGCCCCTGCTGCTATACATACTGGACCAATTACTAGAGCTCGTGCACGCCAACTAAATTACCAGGTACTTTCGTTTCTTGGTAATGATTCTAATGTTCATGAGAATATGATGCTGCCTAAATTGGATACATTTGTTTTGCTTACAAATGAAGGGCCTAGCTTGGAGAAGGATGAACATTGGAGCAAGAACAAGCATGGAGATGATGGCATGCGCAAGGGAAACAAGAACGGAGTTACAAGTGATGATTTCAGGACTTTGAAGCCACCATAATGGGTGCATGAAGCCTTGGACGAAATATACAAGATGCCACTTCATAAATTTCGTCCCGAGGCTATTTTAGGTGCTGCGTCACCTTATTATTGGGCCAGGCCCATGTAATTTCGAAATACATAAGTATAGGCTATTTTTAGAGTCCGTATATGTGGGGAAACAAGAGATAGGGTTGATTTCGGACCCCTCCACCAAGGGCCACGAAATTCCCCCCTCTTCCTCCATATATACAGCCCTTAGGGCGTCGTTTAGACTTTGGGGTTTTGTTTAGATTAAAAGTTCGCCATAGCTGCAACTTCGCGTACTTCGTTTGTGTTCAACGACCAGACAAAGGCGTCACAGAACCCCACCTTGATCAATAAAGCTTTCATCTTATATTCGCAATATCCAGATTGCAATCTCAGTTTCTTGCTTGTTCTTCGTTTGCTCGCAGGAAACAGACCCTCGTGGTCAGGTTGATCGTGCTCCGGCGTGGTCAATAACCTCTCGGAGTTGGTTTAGCGATTGCTAAGGCGCGACGTCCTCGCACGTTCGTAGTCGGATCGTCAAAGTCGACTTCCACCAAAGCGAAATCCACCATCTCATCGAAAGACGGGACACCTTTGCCTCTATCACACCACGTGCATCTTCTACTTCAACTGCACCAGCACCTCCATCCGGTGCCACCTCCAGCCGTGATACAAGAAAACAGGCACAACCACCATTATCTGCCAAGAGCGCACCTGCGGGGCCTGCACAGCGTTCTTCTTCTTCCATGGCATCAACAGGGCACACAAGTGATATTATTTGTCGTCGTTGTAAGGGAGGAGGTCATTATGCGAGAGAATGCAAATCTCCGCGTGTGATGATTGCTACCGCGGATGGTGGATATGAGTCCGCTAGTGACTATGATGAGGAGACTTTGGCTCTTATTACACGTGAAGAACATGGTGGAGATGATTCTGATCATGAGACGCAATACATGGCTCCTGAAGACGCTGACAGGTATGAATGTTTAGTTGCTCAACGTGTTTTGAGTGTGCAGGTCACACAAGCTGAGCAAAATCAGAGGCACAATTTGTTCCATACCAAGGGAGTTGTGAAGGAACGTTCTGTGCGCGTCATCATACACGGAGGGAGCTGCAACAACTTGGCTAGCATGGAGATGGTGGAGAAGCTTTCTCTCACCACAAGACCACATCCACATCCTTACTACATCCAATGGTTCAACAACAGCGGCAAGGTTAAGGTAACACGTACTGTTCGTGTGCATTTTAGTATCTCTACATATGCTGATTATGTTGATTGTGATGTGGTACCTATGCAAGCATGTTCCTTATTACTTGGTAGACCATGGCAATTTGATAAAAATTCTGTACACCATGGTAGAAACAATCACTATACTCTTGTTCATAAGGATAAAAATATTACTTTGCTTCCTATGACTCCTGATTCCATTTTGAAAGATGATATTAATAGAGCTAATAAAGCACAACAGGAGAAGAATAAGAGTGAAAATCAGATTGTGGCAAAAGAATTTGAGCAACAAATGAAGCCTAATAATAAACCATCTAGTGTTGCTTCTGAAATTAAATTGAAAAGTGCATGTTTATTTGCCACCAAATCTGATATTGATGAGCTAGATTTCAGCAAATCTGTTTGCTATGCTTTTGTGTTGATTGTAGAGGCATTAATAATATTACTATTCGTTATCGTCATCCTATTCCTAGGCTAGATGATATGCTTGATGAATTGAGTGGCTCTACAATATTCTCCAAAGTTGATTTGCGTAGTGGCTACCATCAAATTCGTATGAAATTGGGAGATGAATGGAAAACAGCATTTAAAACTAAGTTTGGATTATATGAGTGGTTAGTCATGCCTTTTGGGTTAACTAATGCACCTAGTACTTTCATGAGATTAATGAACGAAGTTTTACGTGCTTTCATTGGACGATTTGTGGTAGTTTACTTTGATGACATATTGATTTATAGCAGATCTTTGGAAGAACATTTGGAACATTTACGTGCTGTTTTTATTGCTCTACGTGATGCACGTTTGTTTGGTAACCTTGGGAAGTGCACCTTTTGCACCGACCGAGTATCTTTTCTTGGCTATGTTGTTACTCCACAGGGAATTGAAGTTGATAAAGCCAAGATTGAAGCTATTGAGAGTTGGCCGCAGCCCAAAACTGATAGAGGCGAGGGTCCCGATCTTTCGATGAGATGATGGATATCGCTTTGGTGGAAGTCGACTTTGACGATCCGACTACGAACGTGCGAGGACGTCGCGCCTTAGCAATCGCTAAACCAACTCCGAGAGGTTATTGACCACGCCGGAGCACGATCAACCTGACCACGAGGGTCTGTTTCCTGCGAGCAAACGAAGAACAAGCAAGAAACTAAGATTGCAATCTGGATATTGCGAATATAAGATGAAAGCTTTATTGATCAAGGTGGGGTTCTGTGACGCCTTTGTCTGGTCGTTGAACACAAACGAAGTACGCGAAGTTGCAGCTATGGCGAACTTTTTAATCTAAACAAAACCCAAAGTCTAAACGATGCCCTAAGGGCTGTATATATGGAGGAAGAGGGGGGAATTTCGTGGCCCTTGGTGGAGGGGTCCGAAATCAACCCTATCTCTTGTTTCCCCACACATACGGACTCTAAAAATAGCCTATACTTATGTATTTCGAAATTACATGGGCCTGGCCCAATAATAAGGTGACGCAGCACCTAAAATAGCCTCGGGACGAAATTTATAAAGTGGCATCTTGTATATTTCGTCCAAGGCTTCATGCACCCATTATGGTGGCTTCAAAGTCCTGAAATCATCACTTGTAACTCCGTTCTTGTTTCCCTTGCGCATGCCATCATCTCCATGCTTGTTCTTGCTCCAATGTTCATCCTTCTCCAAGCTAGGCCCTTCATTTGTAAGCAAAACAAATGTATCCAATTTAGGCAGCATCATATTCTCATGAACATTAGAATCATTACCAAGAAACGAAAGTACCTGGTAATTTAGTTGGCGTGCACGAGCTCTAGTAACTGGTCCAGTATGTATAGCAGCAGGGGCTGTGGGTGTAACAATTGTATTGATGTCCTCATCAGGCAGGGAGGGGCGTGGCGTCTCCGGGGCGTCGAGGAGGAAGCCACGCTCCGTTTAGGCCCAAAATTTTTCGAAAACGCATTTTTCGAAAAAATTTCTGGCTATCCTATTTTTAGGTGTTTCTGAGTGTTTTGAGACAGGTGCCATTATAGGAACTTTTTTTTGACCCGTTTCCAGTTTTTGGGTCCGGGCAGTCAAAAAAAAAAAATTGGTCAAAAAAATTTCGTGCCCATCCTGTCAGTTTGAGCTAAGAAGAGTTTTGAGACACTCGCCATTATAGTGATTTTTCGCAAAAAAAAAGCAGCACAAAAAAAAAGAGCGCAAAAAAAAACAGCCCAAAAAAAAAGAGCGAAAAAAAATTCAGAGTGTGCTTTTCCCTTGTTTACGTGCCGCGCTGTGATTTTGTTGGTGTTCTAGGCTCGCGTCTCTAGCACAGTCTAGCCTAGGACCAGCACAGTACCGTCGTTGAGCGTTTATTCAACTTTGCATCTCTGAATTGATTATTGCTGACCCTTTTTGCTACCATACTATAAGCCTTCCTAGCTCCACATACATCTACGTCGTGTGTTTGACTCTCCCTGGTAATCGCTCTATCCAAGCTTTGAGAGTTTTTGACTACAACGGTTGCCGATCACCGCCTGCTGCTGGGTAAGAACTGGTAAGAATTTGAGATTTGCTTGACGGATTTGTGATACACCACCACCACTTCTTAGTAGTCTGTAGGATCATATTCTTGTGTGTTTCTATTGCTGCTAACCATGCCAGGATCACAAGCCGACGAGATTGACTGGGAGAACTTATCGAACAAGGAGCTTCATGATAAGTTTCAGCAAATGATGACTGAACAGGTACAAGATGTGCTGAACAATTTTGAAGAGGCCATGGAGAAGATCACTGGCCTTGAGAAGACGTTCGAAACAAAGCTCGATAACAGATTTAATGAACTGCTTGTGCGTCTTCCACCACCGGCTGCACCTGTCGCACCTCTGCAACAACAACAACTACGCCCCCTTCCGAATCAGTATGGACGAGCACAGCGTGTTCCTATTGAGACAGGACAAACTTCTGGTGCCGCTGCTACTGCTGTTGGTGCTTCTTTGGCTCCTACTACTGCTCCTGCTGGTACCCAGGAGGATGATGAGTATGCGGGTGATTATGAGGATGAGGTTGATCAAAATCAGATCTACGAGCAGCCACCAGCACCACCACCAGCAGGTCGACCTCAGGTATATATTCGTCATGGTAGGCCTGCACCACCACCTCAGGTACGCGATGATGTCCATATTCCTAAACTGAAATTGAATATTCCACCATTTGAGGGTAGATATGTTCCTGATATATATCTTACTTGGGAGTTAGAAACTGAACAACGATTTACATGTTTACAATATCCTGAGGAGAGACGAGTTGCTGCTGCTGTTTGTGCTTTCACTAGTTTTGCATGTGTATGGTGGTCTGAACATTGTAGATTATATCCTATTCCAACTACTTGGGCTGCTTTGAAAACTGCTATGCGTACGCGTTGGGTTCCACCATATTATCAACGTGAATTGCTTCAAAAATTGCAGCGTTTAAGACAAGGGAAAAATTCTGTAGAAGAATATTATCAGGAATTACAAACTGGCATGATTAGATGTGGTATTGTTGAGGAGAATGAAGCTATGCTAGCACGTTTTCTGGGTGGATTAAATAGAGAGATTCAGACCATTCTAGACTATAAGGAGTATACTAATATCACTCGTTTATTCCATCTTGCTTGTAAAGCTGAACGTGAAGTGCAGGATCGACAAGCATTGGGGCGAACTAACTTTTCTGCAGGCCGACCTTCATCATGGACACCACGTGCATCTTCTACTTCAACTGCACCAGCACCTCCATCCGGTGCCACCTCCAGCCGTGATACAAGAAAACAGGCACAACCACCATTATCTGCCAAGAGCGCAACTGCGGGGCCTG
Source organism: Triticum aestivum (assembly GCF_018294505.1). Taxonomy (NCBI): domain Eukaryota; kingdom Viridiplantae; phylum Streptophyta; class Magnoliopsida; order Poales; family Poaceae; genus Triticum; species Triticum aestivum. The sequence goes on along the minus strand of NW_025228386.1, from coordinate 48,920 downwards.
CACAGCGTTCTTCTTCTTCCATGGCATCAACAGGGCACACAAGTGATATTATTTGTCGTCGTTGTAAGGGAGGAGGATTAATGGGACACTTTGGCGTGAAGAAGACGGAGGACGTACTTGCTACACATTTCTTTTGGCCAAAGATGAGACGGGATGTTGAGCGTTTTATTGCTAGATGCACTACATGTCAAAAAGCTAAGTCACGACTCAATCCTCATGGTTTATATATGCCTTTGCCTGTACCTAGTGTTCCTTGGGAGGATATATCTATGGACTTTGTTTTAGGTTTACCTCGAACAAAGAAGGGGAGGGATAGCATATTTGTTGTCGTGGATAGATTCTCGAAAATGGCACACTTTATACCATGTCATAAAAGCGATGATGCTGTTAATGTTGCCGATTTGTTCTTTCGTGAAATTATTCGCTTGCATGGTGTGCCAAATACTATTGTTTCAGATCGTGATACTAAATTTCTTAGCCACTTTTGGAGATGTTTATGGGCTAAGTTGGGGACTAAACTGCTTTTTAGTACTACTTGTCACCCCCAAACTGATGGACAAACTGAAGTAGTCAATAGAACGTTGTCTACTATGCTTAGGGCTGTTTTGAAGAATAATAAGAAAATGTGGGAGGAATGCTTGCCTCATATTGAATTTGCTTATAATCGTTCATTGCATTCTACTACTAAGATGTGCCCTTTTGAAGTTGTGTATGGTTTCCTACCTCGTGCACCTATTGATTTGTTGCCTCTTCCATCTTCGGAGAAGGTTAATTTTGATGCTAAACAACTTGCTGAATTGATTTTAAAAATGCATGAGTTAACTAAGGAAAACATTGAGCGCATGAATGCTAAATATAAACTTGCTGGAGATAAGGGTAGAAAACATGTTGTGTTTGCACCTGGAGATCTTGTTTGGTTACATTTGCGTAAGGATAGATTTCCTGATTTGCGCAAATCAAAGTTAATGCCACGTGCTGATGGTCCCTTTAAGGTGTTAGAGAAAATAAATGATAATGCATATAAACTTGAGCTGCCTGCAGATTTTGGGGTTAGTCCCACTTTTAACATTGCAGATTTGAAGCCTTATTTGGGTGAGGAAGATGAACTTCCGTCGAGGACGACTTCATTTCAAGAAGGGGAGGATGATGATGACATCAATACAATTGTTACACCCACAGCCCCTGCTGCTATACATACTGGACCAATTACTAGAGCTCGTGCACGCCAACTAAATTACCAGGTACTTTCGTTTCTTGGTAATGATTCTAATGTTCATGAGAATATGATGCTGCCTAAATTGGATACATTTGTTTTGCTTACAAATGAAGGGCCTAGCTTGGAGAAGGATGAACATTGGAGCAAGAACAAGCATGCAGATGATGGCATGCGCAAGGGGAACAAGAACGGAGTTACAAGTGATGATTTCAGGACTTTGAAGCCACCATAATGGGTGCATGAAGCCTTGGACGAAATATACAAGATGCCACTTCATAAATTTCGTCCCGAGGCTATTTTAGGTGCTGCGTCACCTTATTATTGGGCCAGGCCCATGTAATTTCGAAATACATAAGTATAGGCTATTTTTAGAGTCCGTATGTATGGGGAAACAAGGGATAGGGTTGATTTCGGACCCCTCCACCAAGGGCCACGAAATTCCCCCCCTCTTCCTCCATATATACAGCCCTTAGGGCATCGTTTAGACTTTGGGTTTTGTTTAGATTAAAAGTTCGCCATAGCTGCAACTTCGCGTACTTCGTTTGTGTTCAACGACCAGACAAAGGCGTCACAGAACCCCACCTTGATCAATAAAGCTTTCATCTTATATTCGCAATATCCAGATTGCAATCTCAGTTTCTTGCTTGTTCTTCGTTTGCTCGCAGGAAACAGACCCTCGTGGTCAGGTTGATCGTGCTCCGGCGTGGTCAATAACCTCTCGGAGTTGGTTTAGCGATTGCTAAGGCGCGACGTCCTCGCACGTTCGTAGTCGGATCGTCAAAGTCGACTTCCACCAAAGCGAAATCCACCATCTCATCGAAAGACGGGACACCTTTGCCTCTATCACACCACGTGCATCTTCTACTTCAACTGCACCAGCACCTCCATCCGGTGCCACCTCCAGCCGTGATACAAGAAAACAGGCACAACCACCATTATCTGCCAAGAGCGCACCTGCGGGGCCTGCACAGCGTTCTTCTTCTTCCATGGCATCAACAGGGCACACAAGTGATATTATTTGTCGTCGTTGTAAGGGAGGAGGTCATTATGCGAGAGAATGCAAATCTCCGCGTGTGATGATTGCTACCGCGGATGGTGGATATGAGTCCGCTAGTGACTATGATGAGGAGACTTTGGCTCTTATTACACGTGAAGAACATGGTGGAGATGATTCTGATCATGAGACGCAATACATGGCTCCTGAAGACGCTGACAGGTATGAATGTTTAGTTGCTCAACGTGTTTTGAGTGTGCAGGTCACACAAGCTGAGCAAAATCAGAGGCACAATTTGTTCCATACCAAGGGAGTTGTGAAGGAACGTTCTGTGCGCGTCATCATACACGGAGGGAGCTGCAACAACTTGGCTAGCATGGAGATGGTGGAGAAGCTTTCTCTCACCACAAGACCACATCCACATCCTTACTACATCCAATGGTTCAACAACAGCGGCAAGGTTAAGGTAACACGTACTGTTCGTGTGCATTTTAGTATCTCTACATATGCTGATTATGTTGATTGTGATGTGGTACCTATGCAAGCATGTTCCTTATTACTTGGTAGACCATGGCAATTTGATAAAAATTCTGTACACCATGGTAGAAACAATCACTATACTCTTGTTCATAAGGATAAAAATATTACTTTGCTTCCTATGACTCCTGATTCCATTTTGAAAGATGATATTAATAGAGCTAATAAAGCACAACAGGAGAAGAATAAGAGTGAAAATCAGGTTGTGGCAAAAGAATTTGAGCAACAAATGAAGCCTAATAATAAACCATCTAGTGTTGCTTCTGAAATTAAATTGAAAAGTGCATGTTTATTTGCCACCAAATCTGATATTGATGAGCTAGATTTCAGCAAATCTGTTTGCTATGCTTTTGTGTGCAAAGAGGCATTATTTTCATTCGAGGACGTGCCTTCCTCTTTGCCTCCTGCTGTCACTAACATTTTGCAGGAGTTCGCTGACGTCTTTCCACAAGACGTGCCACCGGGATTACCGCCTATTCGAGGGATTGAGCATCAGATTGACTTAATTCCCGGTGCTTCACTGCCAAACCGTGCACCATACCGTACCAATCCAGAGGAGACGAAGGAGATTATGCGTCAAGTACAAGAGCTTCTCGACAAAGGTTATATACGCGAATCCCTTAGTCCTTGTGCTGTTCCTATTATTCTAGTGCCGAAAAAGGATGGTACATCACGTATGTGTGTTGATTGTAGAGGCATTAATAATATTAGTATTCGTTATCGTCATCCTATTCCTAGGCTAGATGATATGCTTGATGAATTGAGTGGCTCTACAATATTCTCCAAAGTTGATTTACGTAGTGGATACCATCAAATTCGTATGAAATTGGGAGATGAATGGAAAACAGCATTTAAAACTAAGTTTGGATTATATGAGTGGTTAGTCATGCCTTTTGGGTTAACTAATGCACCTAGTACTTTCATGAGATTAATGAACGAAGTTTTACGTGCTTTCATTGGACGATTTGTGGTAGTTTACTTTGATGACATATTGATTTATAGCAGATCTTTGGAGGAACATTTGGAACATTTACGTGCTGTTTTTATTGCTCTACGTGATGCACGTTTGTTTGGTAACCTTGGGAAGTGCACCTTTTGCACCGACCGAGTATCTTTTCTTGGCTATGTTGTTACTCCACAGGGAATTGAAGTTGATAAAGCCAAGATTGAAGCTATTGAGAGTTGGCCGCAGCCCAAAACGGTCACACAAGTGAGGAGTTTTCTTGGCCTTGCTGGATTCTATAGGCGTTTTGTGAGAGATTTCAGCACCATTGCTGCACCTCTCAACGAGCTTACAAAGAAGGATGTGCCTTTTGTTTGGGGAACCGCACAGGAAGAAGCCTTCACGGTATTGAAAGATAAGTTGACACATGCTCCTTTACTCCAACTTCCTGATTTTAATAAGACTTTTGAGCTTGAATGTGATGCTAGTGGAATTGGATTAGGAGGTGTGTTATTACAAGATGGCAAACCTGTTGCATACTTTTCTGAAAAATTGAGTGGGCCTAGTCTGAATTATTCTACTTATGATAAAGAATTATATGCTCTTGTTCGGACTTTAGAAACATGGCAACATTATTTATGGCCCAAAGAATTTGTTATACATTCTGATCATGAATCTTTGAAACATATTAAAAGTCAAGCTAAACTGAATCGTAGACATGCTAAATGGGTTGAATTCGTTGAGACTTTCCCTTATGTCATTAAACACAAGAAGGGAAAAGAAAATGTTATTGCTGATGCATTGTCTCGTCGCTATACTATGCTTTCACAACTTGACTTCAAAATATTTGGTTTGGAGACCATCAAAGATCAATATGTGCATGATGCTGATTTTAAAGATGTAATGCAGAATTGTAAAGAAGGAAGAATGTGGAACAAGTTTGTCGTTAACGATGGATTTGTGTTTCGTGCTAACAAGCTATGCATTCCAGCTAGCTCCGTTCGTCTTTTGTTGTTGCAGGAGGCGCATGGAGGAGGATTAATGGGACACTTTGGCGTGAAGAAGATGGAGGACGTACTTGCTACACATTTCGTTTGGCCAAAGATGAGACGGGATGTTGAGCGTTTTATTGCTCGATGCACTACATGTCAAAAAGCTAAGTCACGACTCAATCCTCATGGTTTATATATGCCTTTGCCTGTACCTAGTGTTCCTTGGGAGGATATATCTATGGACTTTGTTTTAGGTTTACCTCGAACAAAGAAGGGGAGGGATAGCATATTTGTTGTCGTGGATAGATTCTCGAAAATGGCACACTTTATACCATGTCATAAAAGCGATGATGCTGTTAATGTTGCTGATTTGTTCTTTCGTGAAATTATTCGCTTGCATGGTGTGCCAAATACTATTGTTTCAGATCGTGATACTAAATTTCTTAGCCACTTTTGGAGATGTTTATGGGCTAAGTTGGGGACTAAATTGCTTTTTAGTACTACTTGTCACCCCCAAACTGATGGACAAACTGAAGTAGTCAATAGAACGTTGTCTACTATGCTTAGGGCTGTTTTGAAGAATAATAAGAAAATGTGGGAGGAATGCTTGCCTCATATTGAATTTGCTTATAATCGTTCAATGCATTCTACTACTAAGATGTGCCCTTTTGAAGTTGTGTATGGTTTCCTACCTCATGCACCTATTGATTTGTTGCCTCTTCCATCTTCGGAGAAGGTAAATTTTGATGCTAAACAACGTGCTGAATTGATTTTAAAAATGCATGAGTTAACTAAGGAAAACATTGAGCGCATGAATGCTAAATATAAACTTGCTGGAGATAACGGTAGAAAACGTGTTGTGTTTGCACCTGGAGATCTTGTTTGGTTACATTTGCGTAAGGATAGATTTCCTGATTTGCGCAAATCAAAGTTAATGCCACGTGCTGATGGTCCCTTTAAGGTGTTAGAGAAAATAAATGATAATGCATATAAACTTGAGCTGCCTGCAGATTTTGGGGTTAGTCCCACTTTTAACATTGCAGATTTGAAGCCTTATTTGGGTGAGGAAGATGAACTTCCGTCGAGGACGACTTCATTTCAAGAAGGGGAGGATGATGAGGACATCAATACAATTGTTACACCCACAGCCCCTGCTGCTATACATACTGGACCAATTACTAGAGCTCGTGCACGCCAACTAAATTACCAGGTACTTTCGTTTCTTGGTAATGATTCTAATGTTCATGAGAATATGATGCTGCCTAAATTGGATACATTTGTTTTGCTTACAAATGAAGGGCCTAGCTTGGAGAAGGATGAACATTGGAGCAAGAACAAGCATGGAGATGATGGCATGCGCAAGGGAAACAAGAACGGAGTTACAAGTGATGATTTCAGGACTTTGAAGCCACCATAATGGGTGCACGAAATATACAAGATGCCACTTCATAAATTTCGTCCCGAGGCTATTTTAGGTGCTGCGTCACCTTATTATTGGGCCAGGCCCATGTAATTTCGAAATACATAAGTATAGGCTATTTTTAGAGTCCGTATGTGTGGGGAAACAAGAGATAGGGTTGATTTCGGACCCCTCCACCAAGGGCCACGAAATTCCCCCCTCTTCCTCCATATATACAGCCCTTAGGGCATCGTTTAGACTTTGGGTTTTGTTTAGATTAAAAGTTCGCCATAGCTGCAACTTCGCGTACTTCGTTTGTGTTCAACGACCAGACAAAGGCGTCACAGAACCCCACCTTGATCAATAAAGCTTTCATCTTATATTCGCAATATCCAGATTGCAATCTTAGTTTCTTGCTTGTTCTTCGTTTGCTCGCAGGAAACAGACCTTCGTGGTCAGGTTGATCGTGCTCCGGCGTGGTCAATAACCTCTCGGAGTTGGTTTAGCGATTGCTAAGGCGCGACGTCCTCGCACGTTCGTAGTCGGATCGTCAAAGTCGACTTCCACCAAAGCGAAATCCTCCATCTCATCGAAAGACGGGACACCTTTGCCTCTATCACACATTCAAGCTCAAAAGTCTTATTAAAATCAGGAAGTTGGAGTAAAGGAGCATGTGTCAACTTATCTTTCAATACCGTGAAGGCTTCTTCCTGTGCGGTACCCCAAAGAAAAGGCACATCTTTCTTTGTAAGCTCATTGAGAGGTGCAGCAATGGTGCTGAAATCTCTCACAAAACGCCTATAGAATCCAGCGAGGCCAAGAAAACTCCTCACTTGTGTGACCGTTTTGGGCTGCGGCCAACTCTCAATAGCTTCAATCTTGGCTTTATCAACTTCAATTCCCTGTGGAGTAACAACATAGCCAAGAAAAGATACTCGGTCGGTGCAAAAGGTGCACTTCCCAAGGTTACCAAACAAACGTGCATCACGTAGAGCAATAAAAACAGCACGTAAATGTTCCAAATGTTCCTCCAAAGATCTGCTATAAATCAATATGTCATCAAAGTAAACTACCACAAATCGTCCAATGAAAGCACGTAAAACTTCGTTCATTAATCTCATGAAAGTACTAGGTGCATTAGTTAACCCAAAAGGCATGACTAACCACTCATATAATCCAAACTTAGTTTTAAATGCTGTTTTCCATTCATCTCCCAATTTCATACGAATTTGATGGTATCCACTACGTAAATCAACTTTGGAGAATATTGTAGAGCCACTCAATTCATCAAGCATATCATCTAGCCTAGGAATAGGATGACGATAACGAATACTAATATTATTAATGCCTCTACAATCAACACACATACGTGATGTACCATCCTTTTTCGGCACTAGAATAATAGGAACAGCACAAGGACTAAGGGATTCGCGTATATAACCTTTGTCGAGAAGCTCTTGTACTTGACGCATAATCTCCTTCGTCTCCTCTGGATTGGTACGGTATGGTGCACGGTTTGGCAGTGAAGCACCGGGAATTAAGTCAATCTGATGCTCAATCCCTCGAATAGGCGGTAATCCCGGTGGCACGTCTTGTGGAAAGACGTCAGCGAACTCCTGCAAAATGTTAGTGACAGCAGGAGGCAAAGAGGAAGGCACGTCCTCGAATGAAAATAATGCCTCTTTGCACACAAAAGCATAGCAAACAGATTTGCTGAAATCTAGCTCATCAATATCAGATTTTGTGGCAAATAAACATGCACTTTTCAATTTAATTTCAGAAGCAACACTAGATGGTTTATTATTAGGCTTCATTTGTTGCTCAAATTCTTTTGCCACAATCTGATTTTCACTCTTATTCTTCTCCTGTTGTGCTTTATTAGCTCTATTAATATCATCTTTCAAAATGGAATCAGGAGTCATAGGAAGCAAAGTAATATTTTTATCCTTATGAACAAGAGTATAGTGATTGTTTCTACCATGGTGTACAGAATTTTTATCAAATTGCCATGGTCTACCAAGTAATAAGGAACATGCTTGCATAGGTACCACATCACAATCAACATAATCAGCATATGTAGAGATACTAAAATGCACACGAACAGTACGTGTTACCTTAACCTTGCCGCTGTTGTTGAACCATTGGATGTAGTAAGGATGTGGATGTGGTCTTGTGGTGAGAGAAAGCTTCTCCACCATCTCCATGCTAGCCAAGTTGTTGCAGCTCCCTCCGTGTATGATGACGCGCACAGAACGTTCCTTCACAACTCCCTTGGTATGGAACAAATTGTGCCTCTGATTTTGCTCAGCTTGTGTGACCTGCACACTCAAAACACGTTGAGCAACTAAACATTCATACCTGTCAGCGTCTTCAGGAGCCATGTATTGCGTCTCATGATCAGAATCATCTCCACCATGTTCTTCACGTGTAATAAGAGCCAAAGTCTCCTCATCATAGTCACTAGCGGACTCATATCCACCATCCGCGGTAGCAATCATCACACGCGGAGATTTGCATTCTCTCGCATAATGACCTCCTCCCTTACAACGACGACAAATAATATCACTTGTGTGCCCTGTTGATGCCATGGAAGAAGAAGAACGCTGTGCAGGCCCCGCAGGTGCGCTCTTGGCAGATAATGGTGGTTGTGCCTGTTTTCTTGTATCACGGCTGGAGGTGGCACCGGATGGAGGTGCTGGTGCAGTTGAAGTAGAAGATGCACGTGGTGTCCATGATGAAGGTCGGCCTGCAGAAAAGTTAGTTCGCCCCAATGCTTGTCGATCCTGCACTTCACGTTCAGCTTTACAAGCAAGATGGAATAAACGAGTGATATTAGTATACTCCTTATAGTCTAGAATGGTGATAGAGGCAAAGGTGTCCCGTCTTTCGATGAGATGATGGATTTCGCTTTGGTGGAAGTCGACTTTGACGATCCGACTACGAACGTGCGAGGACGTCGCGCCTTAGCTATCGCTAAACCAACTCCGAGAGGTTATTGACCACGCCGGAGCACGATCAACCTGACCACGAGGGTCTGTTTCCTGCGAGCAAACGAAGAACAAGCAAGAAACTGAGATTGCAATCTGGATATTGCGAATATAAGATGAAAGCTTTATTGATCAAGGTGGGGTTCTGTGACGCCTTTGTCTGGTCGTTGAACACAAACGAAGTACGCGAAGTTGCAGCTATGGCGAACTTTTAATCTAAACAAAACCCAAAGTCTAAACGATGCCCTAAGGGCTGTATATATGGAGGAAGAGGGGGGGAATTTCGTGGCCCTTGGTGGAGGGGTCCGAAATCAACCCTATCTCTTGTTTCCCCACACATACGGACTCTAAAAATAGCCTATACTTATGTATTTCGAAATTACATGGGCCTGGCCCAATAATAAGGTGACGCAGCACCTAAAATAGCCTCGGGACGAAATTTATGAAGTAGCATCTTGTATATTTCGTCCAAGGCTTCATGCACCCATTATGGTGGCTTCAAAGTCCTGAAATCATCACTTGTAACTCCGTTCTTGTTCCCCTTGCACATGCCATCATCTCCCTGCTTGTTCTTGCTCCAATGTTCATCCTTCTCCAAGCTAGGCCCTTCATTTGTAAGCAAAACAAATGTATCCAATTTAGGCAGCATCATATTCTCATGAACATTAGAATCATTACCAAGAAACGAAAGTACCTGGTAATTTAGTTGGCGTGCACGAGCTCTAGTAATTGGTCCAGTATGTATAGCAGCAGGGGCTGTGGGTGTAACAATTGTATTGATGTCCTCATCATCCTCCCCTTCTTGAAATGAAGTCGTCCTCGACGGAAGTTCATCTTCCTCACCCAAATAAGGCTTCAAATCTGCAATGTTAAAAGTGGGACTAACCCCAAAATCTGCAGGCAGCTCAAGTTTATATGCATTATCATTTATTTTCTCTAACACCTTAAAGGGACCATCGGCACGTGGCATTAACTTTGATTTGCGCAAATCAGGAAATCTATCCTTACGCAAATGTAACCAAACAAGATCTCCAGGTGCAAACACAACATGTTTTCTACCCTTATCTCCAGCAAGTTTATATTTAGCATTCATGCGCTCAATGTTTTCCTTAGTTAACTCATGCATTTTTAAAATCAATTCAGCATGTTGTTTAGCATCAAAATTAACCTTCTCCGAAGATGGAAGAGGCAACAAATCAATAGGTGCACGAGGTAGGAAACCATACACAACTTCAAAAGGGCACATCTTAGTAGTAGAATGCAATGAACGATTATAAGCAAATTCAATATGAGGCAAGCATTCCTCCCACATTTTCTTATTATTCTTCAAAACAGCCCTAAGCATAGTAGACAACGTTCTATTGACTACTTCAGTTTGTCCATCAGTTTGGGGGTGACAAGTAGTACTAAAAAGCAGTTTAGTCCCCAACTTAGCCCATAAACATCTCCAAAAGTGGCTAAGAAATTTAGTATCACGATCTGAAACAAATAGTATTTGGCACACCATGCAAGCGAATAATTTCACGAAAGAACAAATCAGCAACATTAACAGCATCATCGCTTTTATGACATGGTATAAAGTGTGCCATTTTCGAGAATCTAGCCACGACTACAAATATGCTATCCCTCCCCTTCTTTGTTCGAGGTAAACCTAAAACAAAGTCCATAGATATATCCTCCCAAGGAACACTAGGTACAGGCAAAGGCATATATAAACCATGAGGATTGAGTCGTGACTTAGCTTTTTGACATGTAGTGCATCGAGCAATAAAACGCTCAACATCCCGTCTCATCTTTGGCCAAAAGAAATGTGTAGCAAGTACGTCCTCCATCTTCTTCACGCCAAAGTGTCCCATTAATCCTCCTCCATGCGCCTCCTGCAACAACAAAAGACGAACGGAGCTAGCTGGAATGCATAGCTTGTTAGCACGAAACACAAATCCATCGTTAACGACGAACTTGTTCCACATTCTTCCTTCTTTACAATTCTGCATTACATCTTTAAAATCAGCATCATGCACATATTGATCTTTGATGGTCTCCAAACCAAATATTTTGAAGTCAAGTTGTGAAAGCATAGTATAGCGGCGAGACAATGCATCAGCAATAACATTTTCTTTTCCCTTCTTGTGTTTAATGACATAAGGAAAAGTCTCAATGAATTCAACCCATTTAGCATGTCTACGATTCAGTTTAGCTTGACTTTTAATACGTTTCAAAGATTCATGATCAGAATGTATAACAAATTCTTTGGGCCATAAATAATGTTGCCATGTTTCTAAAGTACGAACAAGAGCATATAATTCTTTATCATAAGTAGAATAATTCAGACTAGGCCCACTCAATTTTTTAGAAAAGTATGCAACAGGTTTGCCATCTTGTAATAACACACCGCCCAATGCAATTCCACTAGCATCACATTCAAGCTCAAAAGTCTTATTAAAATCAGGAAGTTGGAGTAAAGGAGCATGTGTCAACTTATCTTTCAATACCGAGAAGGCTTCTTCCTGTGCGGTACCCCAAAGAAAAGGCACATCTTTCTCTGTAAGCTCATTGAGAGGTGCAGCAATGGTGCTGAAATCTCTCACAAAACGCCTAATGAACCCAGCGAGGCCAAGAAAACTCCTCACTTGTGTGACCGTTTTGGGTTGCGGCCAACTCTCAATAGCTTCAATCTTGGCTTTATCAACTTCAATTCCCTGTGGAGTAACAACATAGCCAAGAAAAGATACTCGGTCGGTGCAAAAGGTGCACTTCCCAAGGTTACCAAACAAATGTGCATCACGTAGAGCAATAAAAACAGCACGTAAATGTTCCAAATGTTCTTCCAAAGATCTGCTATAAATCAATATGTCATCAAAGTAAACTACCACAAATCGTCCAATGAAAGCACGTAAAACTTCGTTCATTAATCTCATGAAAGTACTAGGTGCATTAGTTAACCCAAAAGGCATGACTAACCACTCATATAATCCAAACTTAGTTTTGAATGCTGTTTTCCATTCATCTCCCAATTTCATACGAATTTGATGGTATCCACTACGCAAATCAACTTTGGAGAATATTGTAGAGCCACTCAATTCATCAAGCATATCATCTAGCCTAGGAATAGGATGACGATAACGAATAGTAATATTATTAATGCCTCTACAATCAACACACATACGCGATGTACCATCCTTTTTCGGCACTAGAATAATAGGAACAGCACAAGGACTAAGGGATTCGCGTATATAACCTTTGTCGAGAAGCTCTTGTACTTGACGCATAATCTCCTTCGTCTCCTCTAGATTGGTACGGTATGGCGCACGGTTTGGCAGTGAAGCACCGGGAATTAAGTCGATATGATGCTCAATCCCTCGAATAGGCGGTAATCCCGGTGGCACGTCTTGTGGAAAGACGTCAGCGAACTCCTGCAAAATGTTAGTGACAGCAGGAGGCAAAGAGGAAGGCACGTCCTCGAATGAAAATAATGCCTCTTTGCACACAAAATCATAGCAAACAGATTTGCTGAAATCTAGCTCATCAATATCAGATTTGGTGGCAAATAAACATGCACTTTTCAATTTAATTTCAGAAGCAACACTAGATGGTTTATTATTAGGCTTCATTTGTTGCTCAAATTCTTTTGCCACAATCTTATTTTCACTCTTATTCGTCTCCTGTTTTGCTTTATTAGCTCTATTAATATCATCTTTCAAAATGGAATTAGGAGTCATAGGAAGCAAAGTAATATTTTTATCCTTATGAACAAGAGTATAGTGATTGTTTCTACCATGGTGTACAGAATTTTTATCAAATTGCCATGGTCTACCAAGTAATAAGGAACATGCTTGCATAGGTACCACATCACAATCAACATAATCAGCATATGTAGAAATACTAAAATGCACACGAACAGTACGTGTTACCTTAACCTTGCCGCTGTTGTTGAACCATTGGATGTAGTAAGGATGTGGATGTGGTCTTGTGGTGAGAGAAAGCTTCTCCACCATCTCCATGCTAGCCAAGTTGTTGCAGCTCCCTCCATCTATGATGACGCGCACAGAACGTTCTTTCCTCCCTTGGTATGGAACAAATTGTGCCTCTGATTTTGCTCAGCTTGTGTGACCTGCACACTCAAAACACGTTGAGCAACTAAACATTCATACCTGTCAGCGTCTTCAGGAGCCATGTATTGCGTCTCATGATCAGAATCATCTCCACCATGTTCTTCACGTGTAATAAGAGCCAAAGTCTCCTCATCATAGTCACTAGCGGACTCATATCCACCATCCGCGGTAGCAATCATCACACGCAGAGATTTGCATTCTCTCGCATAATGACCTCCTCCCTTACAACGACGACAAATAATATCACTTGTGTGCCCTGTTGATGCCATGGAAGTAGAAGAACGCTGTGCAGGCCCCACAGGTGCGCTCTTGGCAGATAATGGTGGTTGTGCCTGTTTTCTTGTATCACGGCTGGAGGTGGCACCGGATGGAGGTGCTGGTGCAGTTGAAGTAGAAGATGCACGTGGTGTCCATGATGAAGGTCGGCCTGCAGAAAAGTTAGTTCGCCCCAATGCTTGTCGATCCTGCACTTCACGTTCAGCTTTACAAAGAAGATGGAATAAACGAGTGATATTAGTATACTCCTTATAGTCTAGAATGGTCTGAATCTCTCTATTTAATCCACCCGTAAAATGTGCAAGCATAGCTTCATTCTCCTCAACAATACCACATCTAATCATGCCAGTTTGTAATTCCTGATAATATTCTTCCACATATTTTTTCACTTGTCTTAAACGCTGTAATTTTTGAAGCAATTCACGTTGATAATATGGTGGAACCCAACGAGTACGCATAGCAGTTTTCAAAGCAGCCCAAGTAGTTGGAATAGGATATAATCTACAATGTTCAGACCACCATACACATGCAAAACTAGTGAAAGCACAAACAGCAGCAGCAACTCGTCTCTCCTCAGGATATTGTAAACATGTAAATCGTTGTTCAGTTTCTAACTCCCAAGTAAGATATATATCAGGAACATATCTACCCTCAAATGGTGGAATATTCAATTTCAGTTTTGGAATATGGACATCATCTCGTACCTGAGGTGGTGGTGCAGGCCTACCATTACGAATATATACCTGAGGTCGACCTGCTGGTGGTGGTGCAGGTGGCTGCATGTAGTGCTGATTTTGATCAACCTCATCCTCATAATCTCCCACATAATCATCCTCCTCCGCATCAGCAGCAGGAGCCACAGAAGTATCAACAGCAGCACCAACAGTTTGGCCAAACGCAAGAGGAACACGACTCGCTCGGCGAAGGTCTGTTTCGCGATGTGGAGGTAGTCGTTGTTGTTGTTGTTGGAGAGGTGCGTTAGGTGCAGCGGGTGGTGGTGGTGGAAGACGCGCGAGCAATTCATTAAACTTGTTATCGAGCTTTGTTTCGAACGTCTTCTCAAGGCCAGTGATCTTCTCCATGGCCTCTTCAAAATTGTTCAGCACATCTTGCACCTGTTCAGTCATCATTTGCTGAAACTTATCATGAAGCTCCTTGTTCGATAAATTCTCCCAGTCAATCTCGTCGGCTTGTGATCCTGGCATGGTTAGCAGCAATAGAAACACACAAGAATATGATCCTACAGACTACTAAGAAGTGGTGGTGGTGTATCACAAATCCGTCAAGCAAATCTCAAATTCTTACCAGTTCTTACCCAGCAGCAGGTGGTGATCGGCAACCGTTGTAGTCAAAAACTCTCAAAGCTTGGATAGAGCGATTACCAGGGAGAGTCAAACACACGACGTAGATGTATGTGGAGCTGGGAAGGCTTATAGTATGGTAGCAAAAAGGGTCAGCAATAATCAATTCAGAGATGCAAAGTTGAATAAACGCTCAACGACGGTACTGTGCTGGTCCTAGGCTAGACTGTGCTAGAGACGCGAGCCTAGAACACCAACAAAATCACGGCGCGGCACGTAAACAAGGGAAAAGCACACTCTGAATTTTTTTTTTCCGCTCTTTTTTTTTCCGAAACCTACTCCGGCAAGGAAACACGAATCGGAATCTAGATTGATCCCGAAAACAAACCTAATAAGCAAGGAACTCGGATTGGTGGTGGATATATGGTGGTGGTATATGGCAGCGGTGGTAGTATTTGGATATGGATCGGTGGTGGTATATGGACACGGATTGGTGGTGGTATATGGATACGGATTCGGAGCGGTGGTGGTAGATGGCAGGGGCGATGATGATGGTGCGGCGACGGTGTGACAACTTGTGAACAGAACTCGAAACTCTAAAAGACTAGACGCTAAGACCAGCAACTGAACACGACGATGCAACCGCAAATTCAACAAAGCAAATACAGAAAAGATAATGCAAGGCTCAGATTGGTTTGGATGGGATGAACTAACCCTAATTTTTTTTTGGCTTTTTCGTGGACTATAGGTATGAAGAACAGACTCGATCTAAACTACGAAAAACTGTAAAATCTCACCGAGCAACCTGGAAATCTGATACCACTTGATAGAGGCAAAGGTGTCCCGTCTTTCGATGAGATGGTGGATTTCGCTTTGGTGGAAGTCGACTTTGACGATCCGACTACGAATGTGCGAGGACGTCGCGCCTTAGCAATCGCTAAACCAACTCCGAGAGGTTATTGACCAGGCCGGAGCACGATCAACCTGACCACGAGGGTCTGTTTCCTGCGAGCAAACGAAGAACAAGCAAGAAACTAAGATTGCAATCTGGATATTGCGAATATAAGATGAAAGCTTTATTGATCAAGGTGGGGTTCTGTGACGCCTTTGTCTGGTCGTTGAACACAAACGAAGTACGCGAAGTTGCAGCTATGGCGAACTTTTAATCTAAACAAAACCCAAAGTCTAAACGATGCCCTAAGGGCTGTATATATGGAGGAAGAGGGGGGGAATTTCGTGGCCCTTGGTGGAGGGGTCCGAAATCAACCCTATCTCTTGTTTCCCCACACATACGGACTCTAAAAATAGCCTATACTTATGTATTTCGAAATTACATGGGCCTGGCCCAAAAATAAGGTGACGCAGCACCTAAAATAGCCTCGGGACGAAATTTATGAAGTGGCATCTTGTATATTTCGTCCAAGGCTTCATGCACGCATTATGGTGGCTTCAAAGTCCTGAAATCATCACTTGTAACTCCGTTCTTGTTCCCCTTGCGCATGCCATCATCTCCATGCTTGTTCTTGCTCCAATGTTCATCCTTCTCCAAGCTAGGCCCTTCATTTGTAAGCAAAACAAATGTATCCAATTTAGGCAGCATCATATTCTCATGAACATTAGAATCATTACCAAGAAACGAAAGTACCTGGTAATTTAGTTGGCGTGCACGAGCTCTAGTAATTGGTCCAGTATGTATAGCAGCAGGGGCTGTGGGTGTAACAATTGTATTGATGTCCTCATCAGCTGGTGCAGTTGAAGTAGAAGATGCACGTGGTGTCCATGATGAAGGTCGGCCTGCAGAAAAGTTAGTTCGCCCCAATGCTTGTCGATCCTGCACTTCACGTTCAGCTTTACAAGCAAGATGGAATAAACGAGTGATATTAGTATACTCCTTATAGTCTAGAATGGTCTGAATCTCTCTATTTAATCCACCCAGAAAACGTGCAAGCATAGCTTCATTCTCCTCAACAATACCACATCTAATCATGCCAGTTTGTAATTCCTGATAATATTCTTCTACATAATTTTTCCCTTGTCTTAAACGCTGCAATTTTTGAAGCAATTCACGTTGATAATATGGTGGAACCCAACGCGTACGCATAGCAGTTTTCAAAGCAGCCCAAGTAGTTGGAATAGGATATAATCTACAATGTTCAGACCACCATACACATGCAAAACTAGTGAAAGCACAAACGGCAGCAGCAACTCGTCTCTCCTCAGGATATTGTAAACATGTAAATCGTTGTTCAGTTTCTAACTCCCAAGTAAGATATATATCAGGAACATATCTACCCTCAAATGGTGGAATATTCAATTTCAGTTTAGGAATATGGACATCATCTCATACCTGAGGTGGTGGTGCAGGCCTACCATTACGAATATATACCTGAGGTCGACCTGCTGGTGGTGGTACAGGTGGCTGCACGTAGTGTTGATTTTAATCAACCTCATCCTCATAATCTCCCACATAATCATCCTCCTCCGCATCAGCAGCAGGAGCCACAGAAGTATCAACAGCAGCACCAACAGTTTGGCCAAACGCAAGAGGAACACGGCTTGCTCGGCGGAGGTCTGCTTCGCGACGTGGAGGTAGTCGTTGTTGTTGTTGTTGGAGAGGTGCGTTAGGTGCAGCGGGTGGTGGTGGTGGAAGACGCGCGAGCAATTCATTAAACTTGTTATCGAGCTTTGTTTCGAACGTCTTCTCAAGGCCAGTGATCTTCTCCATGGCCTCTTCAAAATTGTTCAGCACATCTTGCACCTGTTCAGTCATCATTTGCTGAAACTTATCATGAAGCTCCTTGTTCGATAAATTCTCCCAGTCAATCTCGTCGGCTTGTGATCCTGGCATGGTTAGCAGCAATAGAAACACACAAGAATATGATCCTACAGACTACTAACAAGTGGTGGTGGTGGGTGTCACAAATCCGTCAAGCAAAACTCAAATTCTTACCAGTTCTTACCCAGCAACAGGCGGTGATCGGCAACCGTTGTAGTCAAAACTCTCAAAGCTTGGATAGAGCGATTACCAGGGAGAGTCAAACGCACGACGTAGATGTATGTGGAGCTGGGAAGGTGATAGAGGCGGGGGTGTCCCGATCTTTCGATGAGATGATAACTATCGATTTGGTGAAGATGACTTTGACGATCCGACTACAAACGTGCACGACGTTGCGCCTTAGCAATCGCTAAACCAACTCCGAGAGGTTATTGACCATGCTGGAGCACAATCAACCTGACCACGAAGGTCTATTCCTGCAAGCAATCGAAGAACAAGCAAGAATATGATAAAAGCAATCTGAATATTGCGAGTATATATGAAGTATTGATAAAGGTGGGGATCCGGAAGCGGTCTTGGTCTGGTCGTTGGACACAAACGAAGTACACGAAGTTGCAATGGCTAACTTTTAACTAAACAAATCCCAAGGAAAAGCTACTAGATGGATCTACTTATATAGGAGCAAGGGGTGGCGGCCAAGGAGGTGGGAGGACGTCCCAAGGCAGCCTAAAACTAAATCTAGGTCGTACAAGGCCAACGGGCCCAAGTGGAGGTGATGTAACACCTTTGGACTTGTAGTTTGACTCGGATTCTGCTGCAGCATCAGATTGTTTCGTCCACAACTCAACGCTCCGGACGAATTTGAAGGTGATTCCAATTGGGTTGGAAAGTGCACGAAATCTAGTTTCCAATAAAAAAAGAATCACCCAATTCGGAGTCCGTATGAAAAACTTGTGTGCGTTTTGAGTCAGGTATGTCTGTGCGGTCCGAATCTGAATCCAGAACGTGAGAGGCTTGGACTCTATCTTCTCTTGGGCCAAAAGTGACGTGAGAGAACTTTTTGGACAGCAAATAAACATCTCTTTCTTCCTTATCTTCATATGTGGATTGTACAAATGTCCCATACACCTGCAATTAGACAAAACACAAAAGTGTGTGAAGTATTTTTGTTCTGGATAACATAAATAGATTATTGAATAGTTTGCACTAGAAATCACCTGACAAATATGCATATATGCAATATTTTTGGTCATATCCAAGATAGTCATGTCCTCATCATCCTCCCCTTCTTGAAAATAAAGCCGTCCTCGGCGTTGCTTAATCTGAAATGTGGCTAACAAAAGAGACAAGGTGTACATGTTGTATATGTATATGTCATCCATTTTTACTTCCCTTGATTTTTGCATATATGACACATGAATATATGAGTAACTTGCATAGTTCATAAAATCTAAAGCCAAAAAATTAGCACAAGAAGTAGAAGGCATGAAAATATTGCAACTCAGTTTGCACATATAAGTGAAGCTCTTACTCATTTCAAAAGATTGACAATGTTCATCATTAAACCATCCCAACATTGGTGAATAAACCTTACTTGCATCAAATTTACATGCTACAACATGCTTAAATAAGCAAACATGCAATAAGTCATTCAACACAGAATCATCACCAAGATTAGAGGTCATATCAAAATGATTAAACATTGGTTCTTTTGCATCAATAGTTAATTCAATGGGTGCACTCAAAATTGTTGGTATTTCAGTTGTTTGATCACATGATGCATTCATCATAATAACATGATTCTCTAAAATAGGTGGCGTGCTCAAATCAACAGGTAACTCAACACATGATGTATTTAAGTTAATTAGGGATGCATCATTCTCATGTGAAGTTATATCATCAATACATATACTGTTACCTTGTCGCAAAGACGTAGCTGATGTCGGTATGGACAATGACAATGCACCATACACTTGAGATGATGTCGCACTCATAATCTGAGGTGTGGCTGCTCTAGTAGGTGCAACGGTGGAGGAATCAACCGATGGTAGTGAGCATGAATTGGAATAGTAGTTGTTGTAGTCACCCAATGCATCCTCCTGTAACTGTCTCTCAAAGGTACAAGCACGAACATACATACCAGTAATGCAACGAGGAATATACCTAAATCTTGCCTGAATATCATGGTTCAAACCACCAAAAAATCTATTAATTGTATCATCCTCAGATTCTTCTATGTCACAATGACGCATATAAGATTTGAACTCTTGGTAGTAAGCATGAATAGTGTTATTGCCTTGTTTAAATTGTTCAAATTTGCGAAGCAATTCACGACGATAGTAACGAGGGAAAAATTGTTGTCTCATTACATGTTTCAAATCTTTCCAAGTTGTGGGTTGGTTATCAATGTTTTTCTTGCAATGCACACTCCACCAAACAGAAGCAAAACCAGTAAATGCTCTAGTGGCAGCTTGTACTCGCTCAAGTTCAGAAAAGTCATGGTAACTAAAAACTTGTTCTACTTCAAACTCCCAAGCTAGATAAATAGCAGGATTAAATCTACCCTCAAATGATGGTAAAGAGATAACCTGACCATGTGCTTGTGTGTGTTGTCCCAACTCTCGTGATGGTGAAGATGTATTCGTCGTCCAAGAACTTCTTTCTCCGGAACCTGTCATGATTAGTAGAAACAAGAAACAAAATTCGAGAATAATGTTCCTATGCACTACTAGGGTGTGGTTGTAAAGTGCTCACAGTAAAGCAAATATCAATATCTTACAAGTTCTTACCATGCGGCAGGTGGTGACAGGCAACCAGCGGTGTCAATTAACTCTGAAGATTGTGTAAAGCGATTGCCAGGGGAACGTACATATACACGGTGTAGAAATATGTGGAGCTGGGTTGGCTATATATGGTAGCAAAAGATTAGCAATAATCAATTCAAAGATGCAATGTTGAATAAACGTTCAACGACGGTACTGTGCTGGTCCTAGGCTAGACCGGACTAGAGACGCGAGCCTAGAACACTAATGAGGTCACGGCGTAGCACAACTAGCATCAATGAAGGATACTAAGTAGCTCTTGACAACAAGATATAAGTGAAGATCACAACGGCAGTGAAGATAATGATGAAAAACAACTGCCAAGCAGGATATACAACAACTCTCTCTCCAACTTTCCTCTTGAAAAGTTTGAGACAATTTTTTTGTTTTTTTTTCTTCTCTCTTTTTTTTCTCACACTTTTTTTTCTTTCTCTCCTTTTTTTTCTCTGACTTTTTTCTCCTTTTTTTTCTCTCTTTTTTTCTCCCTCTTTCCAAAACAAACTAGATAAGATGCAGATTGGATCAAGTGAAGATGTGAACGATCTCAACTATTATTATGACAATGAATGGTGGGTAGCACGTGGTGGAAATTGATGGATGGGTGGTGGACAGCGGAAGAGATAATGATGCAGCGGTGGTGTGACTAATGTGAACAGAACTCGAAACTCTAAACAAACTAGACACTAAGACCAGCAACTCGACACGACGATGCAACCGATAATTCAACTATGCAAGCAATGAAAAGAAAATTCCAAAGGCTCAGACTGGCTTGGACCAAGGATGAATAGATCTAACTTTTTTTTGGCTTTTTCTTGGACAATAGGTAAGAAAATAAATCTAATCTAGGAAAACTGGAAATTCTCACCGAGCAACCTGAAAACTGATACCACTTGATAGAGGCGGGGGTGTCCCGATCTTTCGATGAGATGATAACTATCGATTTGGTGAAGATGACTTTGACGATCCGACTACAAACGTGCACGACGTTGCGCCTTAGCAATCGCTAAACCAACTCCGAGAGGTTATTGACCATGCTGGAGCACAATCAACCTGACCACGAAGGTCTATTCCTGCAAGCAATCGAAGAACAAGCAAGAATATGATAAAAGCAATCTGAATATTGCGAGTATATATGAAGTATTGATAAAGGTGGGGATCCGGAAGCGGTCTTGGTCTGGTCGTTGGACACAAACGAAGTACACGAAGTTGCAATGGCTAACTTTTAACTAAACAAATCCCAAGGAAAAGCTACTAGATGGATCTACTTATATAGGAGCAAGGGGTGGCGGCCAAGGAGGTGGGAGGACGTCCCAAGGCAGCCTAAAACTAAATCTAGGTCGTACAAGGCCAACGGGCCCAAGTGGAGGTGATGTAACACCTTTGGACTTGTAGTTTGACTCGGATTCTGCTGCAGCATCAGATTGTTTCGTCCACAACTCAACGCTCCGGACGAATTTGAAGGTGATTCCAATTGGGTTGGAAAGTGCACGAAATCTAGTTTCCAACAAAAAAAGAATCACCCAATTCGGAGTCCGTATGAAAAACTTGTGTGCGTTTTGAGTCAGGTATGTCTGTGCGGTCCGAATCTGAATCCAGAACGTGAGAGGCTTGGACTCTATCTTCTCTTGGGCCAAAAGTGACGTGAGAGAACTTTTTGGACAGCAAATAAACATCTCTTTCTTCCTTATCTTCATATGTGGATTGTACAAATGTCCCATACACCTGCAATTAGACAAAACACAAAAGTGTGTGAAGCATTTTTGTTCTGGATAACATAAATAGATTATTGAATAGTTTGCACTAGAAATCACCTGACAAATATGCATATATGCAATATTTTTGGTCATACCCAAGATAGTCATGTCCTCATCAGAAGGCTTATAATATGGTAGCAAAAAGGGTCAGCAATAATCAATTCAGAGATGCAAAGTTGAATAAACGCTCAACGACGGTACTGTGCTGGTCCTAGGCTAGACTGTGCTAGAGACGCGAGCCTAGAACACCAACAAAATCACCGCGCGGCACGTAAACAAGGGAGGAGCACACTCTGAATTTTTTTCTCTTTTTTTTGCACTTTTTTTCCTCTTTTTTTTGAAATTGGAACTATTTTTCTTCTGCGGATGGCTCCGAAGTTGGGGAGTCCTTCTCTGTCACGACTCGGAGTATCGCGTGATCTGGAAATTGAGAACAATGCAACAATTACTAGACTCGGACTAGGACTGGTGGCGGAGATGAATCTGGTGGAACTCGGACTGGTGGCGGAGATGAATCTGGTGGAACACGGACAGGTGGCGGATATATGTTGCAGGTGAACTCGGATTGGCGTGATGGCGGCGGATATGTGGTGGCGTATATGGATTCGGATTGGCGGTGAATATGTGGTGGTGGTATATGGCAACAGCGACGATGATGATGCGGTGGTGATATATGCCAGCGGCGACGTGACAACCTATGAACAGAACTCGAAACTCTAAAAGACTAGACGCTAAGACCAGCAACTGGACACGACGATGCAACCGCAAATTCAACAAAGCAAATACAGAAAAGATTATGCAAGGCTCAGATTGGTTCGGATGGGATGAACTAACCCTAATTTTTTTTGGCTTTTTCGTGGACTATAGGTATGAAGAACAGACTCGATCTAAACTACGAAAAACTGTAAAATCTCACCGAGCAACCTGGAAATCTGATACCACTTGATAGAGGCAAAGGTGTCCCGTCTTTCGATGAGATGATGGATATCGCTTTGGTGGAAGTCGACTTTGACGATCCGACTACGAACGTGCGAGGACGTCGCGCCTTAGCAATCGCTAAACCAACTCCGAGAGGTTATTGACCACGCCGGAGCACGATCAACCTGACCACGAGGGTCTGTTTCCTGCGAGCAAACGAAGAACAAGCAAGAAACTAAGATTGCAATCTGGATATTGCGAATATAAGATGAAAGCTTTATTGATCAAGGTGGGGTTCTGTGACGCCTTTGTCTGGTTGTTGAACACAAACGAAGTACGCGAAGTTGCAGCTATGGCGAACTTTTAATCTAAACAAAACCCAAAGTCTAAACGGTGCCCTAAGGGCTGTATATATGAAGGAAGAGAGGGGGAATTTCGTGGCCCTTGGTGGAGGGGTCCGAAATCAACCCTATCTCTTGTTTCCCCACACATACGGACTCTAAAAATAGCCTATACTTATGTATTTCGAAATTACATGGGCCTGGCCCAATAAAAAGGTGACGCAGCACCTATAATAGCCTCGGGACGAAATTTATGAAGTGGCATCTTGTATATTTCGTCCATGGCTTCATGCACCCATTATGGTGGCTTCAAAGTCCTGAAATCATCACTTGTAACTCCGTTCTTGTTCCCCTTGCGCATGGCATCATCTCCATGCTTGTTCTTGCTCCAATGTTCATCCTTCTCCAAGCTAGGCCCTTCATTTGTAAGCAAAACAAATGTATCCAATTTAGGCAGCATCATATTCTCATGAACATTAGAATCATTACCAAGAAACGAAAGTACCTGATAATTTAATTGGCGTGCGCGAGCTCTAGTAATTGGTCCCGTATATGTGGCAGTAGGGGCTGTGGGTGTAACAATGGTATTGATGTCCTCATCATGAAGGCACTCTTTCGCTCTGTGTTTATTTCCTATAACTGTGATCACACCTATGGGACCAGGCATCTTCAACTTGAGATATACATAATATGGTCGAGCCGTGAAACGAGCTTATGCGGTCCTGCCCAGAATGGCGTGATAAGCACTCTAGAAATCCACTACCTCAAATGTCAACTTTTCCTTGCGGCAATTCTTGGAATCACCGAAAACCACATCAAGAGTAATCTGCCCGAGTCACTTTGCCTTTTCCCCAGGAATGACACCGTGGAACTGCATGTTGCTCTCACTAAGCTTGGACATCGGAATGCCCATCCCTTCTAGTGTCTCAGCATATAGAATGTTCAGCCCACTTCCGCCATCCATAAGGACCTTGGTCAGTCGGGTGCCCCCAATGACTGGGTCGACTACCAGCGCTTACCACCCAGGGGTAGCAACATGTGTCGGGTGATCTGGTTGGTCGAATGTAATGGGAGTCTTCGACCACTTCAAATATGTCAGAGTTGCCGGAGCAACCATATTCACTTCTCTGTTAATGACTTTGAGTCGACTTTTGCTTTTGACATCAGCAAAAATCATCAAGGTAGCATTGACCTGAGGGTAACCTTCCTCTTCCTCTTTTTCATCTTCTTTATCAGACTCTTTCTCATTGGACTGATTCTCTCGGAAGCTCTGAATCAGAAGACGGCACTACCGAGTGGTATGCTTGGGTTGAATCAGGTTTCCCTCCTCATCTTTCTTCGTGTGTACGTAACACGGTAAATCCAGGACGTCCTATCCTAACTGATCTTTCACCTTCTTAGGTTTCCATTGTGGTTTTGGCTTTCCTTTGAACTTTCCACCTCCTACATTCAGGACCGCAGCTTCAGCAGACCCTGTAGGTTCAGCCTTACGTTTTTGCTTCCGACTGGAATTCGCAGCCCTAGAGTCCTGAACGACTATTTTCCCTTTGTCGTGATGGAGTCGGTCCTCCTCTTCACCATTCGCGTACTGAGTGGCTATCTCCATCATTCGGGTCAGAGTCATACCTCCGGACCGACCGAACTTCAGGGTAAGCTCTCTGTACTTGACACCCTCTTTGAAGGCGCAAACCAGTTGGTGATCTGACACATTTTCCACCGTATGATGAAGGGTGGTCCATCTCTGGATGAAATCTCAAAAAGTCTCATTCTGTTTCTGAACACAGTGTTGCAATTCAGTCAGCCCAGCATGTCGCTTACAAGTGCCCTCGAAAGTTTTGATGAACACTCGAGCCAAATCATCCCAGCAGAAAATACTCCCGGCCGCTAACTGAGTCAACCAAGCTCTGGCCAAGCCCTCGAGCATGTGGGGGAGGTTCTTCATAGCCACATAATCATTACCACCACCGATCTGCATAGCCACTTGGTAGTCTTCCAGCTAAGTGTCTAGCTTTGATTCTCCGGTGAACTTGCTCACCCCCGCTACCAATCTGAAGTTGGGGGGAATCTCAACTGATCGGATGGCCATAGTGAAACATTCGAGCCCAGAAATGGATGCTCTGTTCGCAGTCGGACGATCTCTGCCTTGTCCTTCCTTGTTTGCTCGGCCTCTATCGACCAAACCTTGCACAAGGAGTAATATTGCATCTAAACCCAGCTCTCTTGGGTCGACCGGGGCTCTCCGCTCATCACCATACGGGTGCCTGTCATCATAACGCTGGGGCGCATATGATACGCCCCTCGGAGGGGGCGTAAGCACTCGACGGTGGTCATCATGGGAACCCTAACAATCAAACTGCCTACGGCCCAGCTCCAGGTACTAGTCCTGGCGGGGACCACGACCTTCCCGACGCCTGGGTGACCCTGGACTATGTGCCGACTAAACTATGTCTGCAATCACTGGCCTGCTATGAATTCTGTTGCGCGACTGGGAAACGGCAGAATTCTCTTCCCCGGCGGCCCTAAGCAATGCACAGATCTGCTCTAAACCTCTACCAGCTTCCGAACGGGATGGCTGAATTGACTCTGCTATGCGTGTTGTTGCTGCAACATTTTGAATCGAAGTTCGATATACCTGAGTTTCAGTCGGAAACAACCGTCTAGGCCGTCGACTGGATTCGGGAATCCGCTGACGAGCCCGCTCGTTGAGTGCCTTCTACAGATTGTCCAGACGCGTACGCTCAACCAAGGTGGCCAAGCATGCTGCCTCCAAAACCTGAGCCTCGGGGGTCTCCACAATGATGGGGGTCTGGAGCGCCTGAACATTGCGTCGATGCAACTCTTCCCTCTACTCTGTGGTGAGGGCCTCGGGGACGTACCCCTGTACCCTTGAGATGGGCCAGCGCCGCCGTCACCGCCACCACTGCGGCAAAACCCGGACGGGTTGTGGTAGGAAGTGACCACGAGAACTTCTGTCGTCGGGTCATTGCTTTCACACTCGGAGAGGGAATCCGAGTGACCAGCCGGCAGATCGAAAAAACCATAAAGAGATTCATCGGGCTCGATCGCCTTGACTTGAGGGGTGGTCGACCGGCGAGCCACCGCATGCCTCACCCATCACTGGAGCCGCGAAAGGCCGGACCGCTTGCTACAACGAACAACAGAGAGTGTTGATGTCACCAGAACTGATTGATATTGAGTCGGCGGTTGTCGAAGCACGACGCCGCAAGTGCTCACACGAAAGTGCATTGCCCCGCGGACGGGGAGGGCCTCGACGTCGAGGGGAGCCTCATGAAGCCAGGCGGAGTCGTCGGCGATGAAAACAAGCGCACCGAGACGGATCTCGTGGCCCAACGCCAAACCACTGTCGGAAACCATGTTGTTGGAGAACGACAAACGCAACCTCGCCGGAAGTCGCTTAGACGCCTGCCCCACGGTGGGCGCCCACTGTCGTGGGAGTAAATCTGACAGTAAGAATAGGGGGTACGTATGAGGAGGCAAGGTCCTAGCTATGGTGAGGTTGTACACGCAAGTTTACGAGTTCAGGCCCTTCTCGGAGGAAGTAAAAGCCCTACGTCTCGGTGCCCTGAGGCTGTGTCGACTGGATATGCGTGAATATTACAAGGGTGCGAACCCTTGTGCTAGAGGAGGAGGGTGGCTTATATAGAGTGCGCCAGGACCCTCTCTAACCTCCGTTCATAGGGTTCAATGTGAGTTAAGATGGGGCGTTACTGGTAACATCTGCCACAAATGACCATTAAGACTACAGAGTGAACGCCTGACCGTTGCCATCCTGGGATGACTTGAGATCTTCTATACTCTGAGTGTTCCTTCATGCGGTTGAGTGACTATGTTGTGGTCGAGTGGAATTGGGGTATCCGAGTGGAACCTTCTATCGAGTGGACTGTACCTCATGATAATTCTAGTCGGTATTCTCTGTTGGTCCTTGAGTGCCTCTGATTGTAGGTCAGTGTCCTTGGGTGGGGTGTCTAGGTCTGGCCTAGGACCCTAGCCTAGGTACATGTCCTCGTCAGTACTACCATGCTGGTGGCGGTACTACCACTATCTCCTCATAATCTCCACTACCGTTGAAACGACAAACTCCAAGGAGAGGAAAGGAGCTGGGGGTGCAAAGAAGAAGTGTACGTGTTGATTCCACCCTAGCCTTTCCATTGCGGAGCCCCTCTTGATAGTACGGTGTCTCCTACGACTCAAGTCCACCAAAACCGAAACGAAAGAGACTACACCGTCTTCACTTTAAAGCTCCGAGGGGAAAGAATCGTCTCGTGCCAATGAATGAATCTCTAAAAAACTCAACCCACACGATTAGTCCGCAAAAGCATTGTCATCAATCACCAAAACTACTTAGAGAGAGACATGCCCTAACATTTTTTTCATTCACAAACCCTAGACAACACCATTTAAATCTCCATAGCCACCATAACCACCATAGTGCTTCCTCATCTAGTTCACACTTGCAATCGTGCATCGCACAAGGCATCCACTGTAAGACATATTTGCAATCAATCAATCTTCAAGATGTGTTCTTCAATGTTTTCTTCTCGCGATCTGATCTCCATGTGTGAGTAGTTCGGTAAGGTTGGGTTGAGGCATGAGCCTTGGAACCCTCTGTATTTGTTGTGGGGGTTAATGGAAGGGCTTTGAATTAACATCTTGTATTTATGAAGTAAAATTGTTCCATAGATGTCTCTTGTCTTGTCCACGATCTTCATCCCTGGCTACCTAGGCTCATGGAGATCGAGCACTGGTGAGGCTAGGTGATGAGGACATGACTACCTTGGATATGACCAAAAATATTGCATATATGCATATTTGTCAGGTGATTTCTAGTGCAAACTATTCAATAATCTATTTATGTTATCCAGAACAAAAATACTTCACACACTTTTGGGTTTTGTCTAATTGCAGGTGTATGGGACATTTGTACAATCCACATATGAAGATAAGGAAGAAAGAGATGTTTATTTGCTGTCCAAAAAGTTCTCTCACGTCACTTTTGCCCCAAGAGAAGATAGAGTCCAAGTCTCTCACGTTCTGGATTCAGATTCGGACTGCACAGACATACCTGACTCAAAACGCACACAAGTTTTTCATACGGACTCCAAATTGGGTGATTCTTTTTTTGTTGGAAACTAGATTTCGTGCACTTTCCAACCCAACTGGAATCACCTTGAAATTCGTCCGGAGCGTTGAGTTGTGGACGAAACAATCTGATGCTACAGCAGAATCCGAGTCAAACTACAAGTCCAAAGGTGTTACATCACCTCCACTTGGGCCCATTGGCCTTGTACGACCTAGATTTAGTTTTAGGCTGCCTTGGGACGTCCTCCCACCTCCTTGGCCACCACCCCTTGCTCCTATATAAGTAGATCCATCTAGTAGCTTTTCCTTGGGATTTGTTTAGTTAAAAGTTAGCCATTGCAACTTCGTGTACTTCGTTTGTGTCCAACGACCAGACCAAGACCGCTTCCGGATCCCCACCATTATCAATACTTCATATATATTTGCAATATTCAGATTGCTTTATCATAGTCTTGCTCGTTCTTCAATTGCTTGCAGGAATAGACCTTCGTGGTCAGGCTGACCGTGCTTCCAGCATCGTCAATAACCTCAGGAGATTGGTTTAGCGATTGCTAAGGCGCAACATCGTGCACGTTTGTAGTCGGATCGTCAAAGTCGTCTTCACCAAATCGATAGTTATCATCTCATCGAAAGATCGGGACACCCCGTCTCTATCAAGTGGTATCAGTTTTCAGGTTGCTCGGTGAGAATTTCCAGTTTTCGTAGATTAGATTTATTTTCTTACCTATTGTCCAAGAAAAAGCCACACAAAAAAGTTAGATCTGCTCATCCTTTATCCAAGCCAGTCTGAGCCTTTGCAATTTTCTATTCATTGCTTGCATAGTTGAATTATCGGTTGCATCGTCGTGTCAGTTGCTGGTCTTAGCGTCTAGTTCCTTTAGAGTTTCGAGTTCTGTTCACATTAGTCACGCCGCCGCTGCATCATTATTCCTTCCGCTGTCCACCATCCCATCTATTAATTTTCACCACGTGCTACGCACTGTTCATTGTCATAATCATAGTTGAGGTCATTCACATCTTCGCCTGATCCAATCTGCATCTTATCTAGTTTGTCTTGGAAAGAAAGAGAAAAAAAAGAGAAAAAAAGGAAAGAAAAAAAAAGAAAAAAAGAGAGAAGAAAAAAATTGGATCTATCTAGAATCAATCTCGTACCTGAATTCGGATTGGAATCTGTTTTGTGCACTGTTCAGTAAAACAGGTGTATCTTCCTCATACGAAGTCCGTTTTGGCTCCGTGAGTACTCAAATTGAAG
This sequence comes from Triticum aestivum, assembly GCF_018294505.1. Taxonomy (NCBI): domain Eukaryota; kingdom Viridiplantae; phylum Streptophyta; class Magnoliopsida; order Poales; family Poaceae; genus Triticum; species Triticum aestivum. The sequence continues at coordinate 19,200 of NW_025228386.1, read as the reverse complement.
ATAGCGATGAGCCGCATCTAAATAATTGCAGAAGCTAGTTCAATATTTGACACCTCAAAATCGGCTTCTAAATAGGTCTTTTCGCCCTCCAAAGTTCGTGAACACAGCTTGTTCCAATTTTTCAGGCCAGTTTTAGAATTCTTTGACTCCTCATATCAACTCGGAATTGAGTGATTCTTTTTGCATTGGAAAGCTTGAGTAAGTAGCATTCTTTGAAAGAATTTATCAGAAAATTGTCTCAAACTTTTCAAGAGGAAAGTTGGAGAGAGAGTTGTTGTATATCCTGCTTGGCAGTTGTTTTTCATCATTATCTTCACTGCCGTTGTGATCTTCACTTATATCTTGCTGTCAAGAGCTACTTAGTATCCTTAATTGATGCTAGTTGTGCTACGCCATGACCTTATTAGTGTTCTAGGCTCGCGTCTCTAGTCCGGTCTAGCCTAGGACCAGCTGATGAGGACATTAATACAATTGTTACACCCACAGCCCTTGCTGCTATACATACTGGACCAATTACTAGAGCTCGTGCACGCCAACTAAATTACCAGGTACTTTCGTTTCTTGGTAATGATTCTAATGTTCATGAGAATATGAGGCTGCCTAAATTGGATACATTTGTTTTGCTTACAAATGAAGGGCCTAGCTTGGAGAAGGATGAACATTGGAGCAAGAACAAGCATGGAGATGATGGCATGCGCAAGGGAAACAAGAACGGAGTTACAAGTGATGATTTCAGGACTTTGAAGCCACCATAATGGGTGCATGAAGCCTTGGACGAAATATACAAGATGCCACTTCATAAATTTCGTCCCGAGGCTATTTTAGGTGCTGCGTCACCTTATTATTGGGCCAGTAATAGAGCCGGGGTGTCCCGATCTTTCGATGAGATGATAACTATCGATTTGGTGAAGATGACTTTGACGATCCGACTACAAACGTGCACGACGTTGCGCCTTAGCAATCGCTAAACCAACTCCGAGAGGTTATTGACCACGCCGAAGCACAATCAACCTGACCACGAAGGTCTATTCCTGCAAGCAATCGAAGAACAAGCAAGAATATGATAAAGCAATCTGAATATTGCGAATATAGATGAAGTATTGATAAAGGTGGGGATCCGGAAGCGGTCTTGGTCTGGTCGTTGGACACAAACGAAGTACACGAAGTTGCAATGGCTAA
>NW_025228386.1:0-17831 GCF_018294505.1 Triticum aestivum | reverse complement strand
GATCTTTCGATGAGATGATAACTATCGATTTGGCGAAGATGACTTTGACGATCCGACTACAAACGTGCACGACGCTGCGCCTTAGCAATCGCTAAACCAACTCCGAGAGGTTATTGACCACGCCGAAGCACAATCAACCTGACCACGAAGGTCTATTCCTGCAAGCAATCGAAGAACAAGCAAGAATATGATAAAGCAATCTGAATATTGCGAATATAGATGAAGTATTGATAAAGGTGGGGATCCGGAAGCGGTCTTGGTCTGGTCGTTGGACACAAACGAAGTACACGAAGTTGCAATGGCTAACTTTTAACTAAACAAATCCCAAGGAAAAAGCTACTAGATGGATCTACTTATATAGGAGCAAGGGGTGGTGGCCAAGGAGGTGGGAGGACGTCCCAAGGCAGCCTAAAACTAACCCTAGGTCGTACAAGGCTCATGGGCCCAAGTGGAGGTGATGTAACACCCTTGGACTTATAGTTTGACTCGGATTCTGCTGCAGCATCAGATTGTTTCGTCCACAACTCAACGCTCCGGGCGAATTTGAAGGTGATTCCAATTGGGTTGGAAAGTGCACGAAATCTAGTTTCCAACAAAAAAAGAATCACCCAATTCGGAGTCCGTATGAAAAACTTGTGTGCGTTTTGAGTCAGGTATGTCTGTGTAGTCCGAATCTGAATCCAGAACGTGAGAGACTTGGACTCTATCTTCTCTTGGGCCAAAAGTGACGTGAGAGAACTTTTTGGACAGCAAATAAACATCTCTTTCTTCCTTATCTTCATATGTGGATTGTACAAATGTCCCATACACCTGCAATTAGACAAAACACAAAAGTGTGTGAACTATTTTTGTTCTGGATAACATAAATAGATTATTGAATAGTTTGCACTAGAAATCACCTGACAAATATGCATATATGCAATATTTTGGGTCATATCCAAGGTAGTCATGTCCTCATCATCCTCCCCTTCTTGAAAATAAAGCCGTCCTCGGCGTTGCTTAATCTAAAATGTGGCTAACAAAAGAGACAAGGTGTACATGTTGTATATGTATATGTCATCCATTTTTACTTCCCTTGATTTTTGCATATATGACACATGAATAGATGAGTAACTTGCATAGTTCATAAAATCTAAAGCCAAAAAATTAGCACAAGAAGTAGAAGGCATGAAAATATTGCAACTCAGTTTGCACATATAAGTGAAGCTCTTATTCATTTCAAAAGATTGACAATGTTCATCATTAAACCATCCCAACATTGGTGAATAAACCTTACTTGCATCAAATTTACATGCTACAACATGCTTAAATAAGCAAACATGCAATAAGTCATTCAACACAGAATCATCACCAAGATTAGAGGTCATATCAAAATGATTAAACATTGGTTCTTTTGCATCAATAGTTAATTCAATGGGTGCACTCAAAATTGTTGGTATTTCAGTTGTTTGATCACATGGCAAAGTCAAATTATCAACGTAGTCCTCTAAAATAGGTGGTGTGATCAAAGTAGTGGGTAGCTCATCAGATGGTGCATTCAAATTGACAAGGCAATCATCATTCTCATGTAGAGTTGGAAGATCAGTACCTTTGTCATTACCTCTTATGATCAACTCAGATGATGTAGCCACTCTCGGGGGCGATGTGTCACATGGTGGAGGTGATGTAGTCCTGACAACAACGGATGTGGTTGTCATAGTATGCCTAGTAGTTGAAGGAACAATCATATCAACTCTTGGAATGTGCACCGTGCGCTTGTTCTCCTCGTGGCCAACACGTCGTTTTATTTCCTGTTCAGCTTTGCAAGCAAGATGAAACAAATGGTCCATAGGATAACACTTTTCATGAATTAGTATCTCTTGAATATCACGGTTTAATCCTCCCCAAAATCTATCCATAAAATCATCTTCACTTTCTTCTAAAGAGGAATGCAACAAGGTAGTTTGTAAATCATCATAATATTTTGTTACAGTTTCACTACCTTGTTTTAAGTGTTGCAACTTCTTAATCATGTCACGAGTATAATAAGCAGGGACGAAAGTATGTCACATGGCAAGTTTCAAATCATCCCAAGTAGTAGGTATATAATCAGGGTGTAACCGACAATATTCACTCCACCAAACCAAAGCATAACCAGTGAAAGAACCAACCGCAACCTTAACCTTTTTATGTTCATCGAAATTATGGGAAGCAAATATATTTTTTATGTCGAACTCCCATTCAATATATAAAGCAGGTTTAAAACGGCCATTACATGGTGGTATAGATACATTAACCTGATCATGTGCATTTGGATGTTTGTGCACCTCTCGTGACGGTTGTGGTATTTGCAAAGGTGGTGGCACGTCTCCCGCGATCGACAAAGCCCATGAATTGACTCTGGATCCTGTCATGATTAGTAGAACAAGAAACAAAACCCAAAAATAATGTTCCTATAACTACTAGGATGTGGTGGTAAAACGCTCACAGTAAAGCAAATATCAATGTCTTACAAGTTCTTACCATGCAGCAGGCGGTGATCGGCAACCAGCGGTGTCAAGTAACTCCGAATATTGAGTAAAGCGATTGCCAGGGGAGCGTACGTATACACGGTGTAGAAATATGTGGAGCTGGGTTGGCTATATATGGTAGCAAAAGATTAGCAATAATCAATTCAAAGATGCAATGTTGAATAAACGCTCAACGACGGTACTGTGCTGGTCCTAGGCTAGACCGGACTAGAGACGCGAGCCTAGAACACTAATGAGGTCACGGCGTAGCACAACTAGCATCAATGAAGGATACTAAGTAGCTCTTGACAGCAAGATATAAGTGAAGATCACAACAGCAGTGAAGATAATGAGGTGAAACAACAGGCAAGCAGGATATATCAACAACTTTGTCTCCAACTTTCCTCTGAAAAAGTTTGTGCCGATTTTTTTTTCTTCTCTCTTTTTTTCCTCACACTTTTTTTTTTCTCTCCTTTTTTTTTCTCTGACTTTTTTTTCCTTTTTTTTTCTCTCGTTTTTTCTCTCTCTTTTTTTTCTCCCTCTTTCCAAAACAAACTAGATAAGATGCAGATTGGATCAAGTGAAGATGTGAACGATCTCAACTATTATTATGACAATGAATGGTGCGTAGCACGTGGTGAAAATTAATGGATGGGATGGTGGACAGCGGAAGGGATAATGATGCAGCGGCGGCGTGACTAATGTGAACAGAACTCGAAACTCTAAAAGAACTAGACACTAAGACCAGCAACTAACACGACGATGCAACCGATAATTCAACTATGCAAGCAATGAATAGAAAATTGCAAAGGCTCAGACTGGCTTGGACCAAGGATGAATAGATCTAACTCTTTTTTGTGGCTTTTTCTTGGACAATAGGTAAGAAAATAAATCTAATCTAGGAAAACTGGAAATTCTCACCGAGCAACCTGAAAACTGATACCACTTGATAGAGGCGAGGGTCCCGATCTTTCGATGAGATGATAACTATCGATTTGGTGGAGACGACTTTGACAATCCGACTACAAACGTGCACGACGTTGCGCCTTAGCAATCGCTAAACCAATCTCCTGAGGTTACTGACGATGCCGGAAGCACGGTCAGCCTGACCACGAAGGTCTATTCCTGCAAGCAATCGAAGAACGAGCAAGAATATGATAAAGCAATCTGAATATTGCAAATATATATGAGGTATTGATAATGGTGGGGATCCGTAAGCGGTCTTGGTCTGATCGTTGGACACAAACGAAGTACACGAAGTTGCAATGGCTAACTTTTAACTAAACAAATCCCAAAGTCTAAACGATGCCCTAAGGGCTGTATATATGGAGGAAGAGGGGGGAATTTCGTGGCCCTTGGGGGAGGGGTCCGAAATCAACCCTATCTCTTGTTTCCCCACACATACGGACTCTAAAAATAGCCTATACTTATGTATTTCGAAATTACATGGGCCTGGCCCAATAATAAGGTGACGCAGCACCTAAAATAGCCTCGGGACGAAATTTATGAAGTGGCATCTTGTATATTTCGTCCAAGGCTTCATGCACCCATTATGGTGGCTTCAAAGTCCTGAAATCATCACTTGTAACTCCGTTCTTGTTCCCCTTGCGCATGCCATCATCTCCATGCTTGTTCTTGCTCCAATGTCCATCCTTCTCCAAGCTAGGCCCTTCATTTGTAAGCAAAACAAATGTATCCAATTTAGGCAGCATCATATTCTCATGAACATTAGAATCATTACCAAGAAACGAAAGTACCTGGTAATTTAGTTGGCGTGCACGAGCTCTAGTAATTGGTCCAGTATGTATAGCAGGAGGGGCTGTGGGTGTAACAATTGTATTGATGTCCTCATCATCCTCCCCTTCTTGAAATGAAGTCGTCCTCGACGGAAGTTCATCTTCCTCACCCAAATAAGGCTTCAAATCTGCAATGTTAAAAGTGGGACTAACCCCAAAATCTGCAGGCAGCTCAAGTTTATATGCATTATCATTTATTTTCTCTAACACCTTAAAGGGACCATCAGCACGTGGCATTAACTTTGATTTGCGCAAATCAGGAAATCTATCCTTACGCAAATGTAACCAAACAAGATCTCCAGGTGCAAACACAACATGTTTTCTGCCCTTATCTCCAGCAAGTTTATATTTAGCATTCATGCGCTCAATGTTTTCCTTAGTTAACTCATGCATTTTTAAAATCAATTCAGCACGTTGTTTAGCATCAAAATTAACCTTCTCCGAAGATGGAAGAGGCAACAAATCAATAGGTGCACGAGGTAGGAAACCATACACAACTTCAAAAGGGCACATCTTAGTAGTAGAATGCAATGAACGATTATAAGCAAATTCAATATGAGGCAAGCATTCCTCCCACATTTTCTTATTATTCTTCAAAACAGCCCTAAGCATAGTAGACAACGTTCTATTGACTACTTCAGTTTGTCCATCAGTTTGGGGGTGACAAGTAGTACTAAAAAGCAGTTTAGTCCCCAACTTAGCCCATAAACATCTCCAAAAGTGGCTAAGAAATTTAGTATCACGATCTGAAACAATAGTATTTGGCACACCATGCAAGCGAATAATTTCACGAAAGAACAAATCAGCAACATTAACAGCATCATCGCTTTTATGACATGGTATAAAGTGTGCCATTTTCGAGAATCTATCCACGACAAGAAATATGCTATCCGTCCCCTTCTTTGTTCGAGGTAAACCTAAAACAAAGTCCATAGATATATCCTCCCAAGGAACACTAGGTACAGGCAAAGGCATATATAAACCATGAGGATTGAGTCGTGACTTAGCTTTTTGACATGTAGTGCATCGAGCAATAAAATGCTCAACATCCCGTCTCATCTTTGGCCAAAAGAAATGTGTAGCAAGTACGTCCTCCGTCTTCTTCACGCCAAAGTGTCCCATTAATCCTCCTCCATGCGCCTCCTGCAACAACAAAAGACGAACGGAGCTAGCTGGAATGCATAGCTTGTTAGCACGAAACACAAATCCATCGTTAACGACAAACTTGTTCCACATTCTTCCTTCTTTACAATTCTGCATTACATCTTTAAAATCAGCATCATGCACATATTGATCTTTGATGGTCTCCAAACCAAATATTTTGAAGTCAAGTTGTGAAAGCATAGTATGGCGACGAGACAATGCATCAGCAATAACATTTTCTTTTCCCTTCTTGTGTTTAATGACATAAGGGAAAGTCTCAATGAATTCAACCCATTTAGCATGTCTACGATTCAGTTTAGCTTGACTTTTAATATGTTTCAAAGATTCATGATCAGAATGTATAACAAATTCTTTGGGCCATAAATAATGTTGCCATGTTTCTAAAGTCCGAACAAGAGCATATAATTCTTTATCATAAGTAGAATAATTCTGATAGAGGCGGGGTGTCCCGATCTTTCGATGAGATGATAACTATCGATTTGGTGGAGACGACTTTGACAATCCGACTACAAACGTGCACGACGTTGCGCCTTAGCAATCGCTAAACCAATCTCCTGAGGTTACTGACGATGCCGGAAGCACGGTCAGCCTGACCACGAAGGTCTATTCCTGCAAGCAATCAAAGAACGAGCAAGAATATGATAAAGCAATCTGAATATTGCAAATATATATGAGGTATTGATAATGGTGGGGATCCGGAAGCGGTCTTGGTCTGGTCGTTGGACACAAACGAAGTACACGAAGTTGCAATGGCTAACTTTTAACTAAACAAATCCCAAGGAAAAGCTACTAGATGGATCTACTTATATAGGAGCAAGGGGTGGAGGCCAAGGAGGTGGGAGGACGTCCCAAGGCAGCCTAAAACTAAATCTAGGTCGTACAAGGCCAATGGGCCCAAGTGGAGGTGATGTAACACCTTTGGACTTGTAGTTTGACTCGGATTCTGCTGCAGCATCAGATTGTTTCGTCCACAACTCAACACTCCGGACGAATTTGAAGGTGATTCCAATTGGGTTGGAAAGTTCACGAAATCTAGTTTCCAACAAAAAAAGAATCACCCAATTCGGAGTCCGTATGAAAAACTTGTGTCCGTTTTGAGTCAGGTGTGTCTGTGTAGTCCGAATCTGAATCCAGAACGTGAGAGACTTGGACTCTATCTTCTCTTGGGCCAAAAGTGACGTGAGAGAACTTTTTGGACAGCAAATAAACATCTCTTTCTTCCTTATCTTCATATGTGGATTGTACAAATGGCCCATACACCTGCAATTAGACAAAACACAAAAGTGTGTGAAGTATTTTTGTTCTGGATAACATAAATAGATTATTGAATAGTTTGCACTAGAAATCACCTGACAAATATGCATATATGCAATATTTTTGGTCATATCCAAGGTAGTCATGTCCTCATCAAAGAGCTTCTCGACAAAGGTTATATACGCGAATCCCTTAGTCCTTGTGCTGTTCCTATTATTCTAGTGCCGAAAAAGGATGGTACATCACGTATGTGTGTTGATTGTAGAGGCATTAATAATATTACTATTCGTTATCGTCATCCTATTCCTAGGCTAGATGATATGCTTGATGAATTGAGTGGCTCTACAATATTCTCCAAAGTTGATTTGCGTAGTGGATACCATCAAATTCATATGAAATTGGGAGATGAATGGAAAACAGCATTTAAAACTAAGTTTGGATTATATGAGTGGTTAGTCATGCCTTTTGGATTAACTAATGCACCTAGTACTTTCATGAGATTAATGAACGAAGTTTTACGTGCTTTCATTGGACGATTTGTGGTAGTTTACTTTGATGACATATTGATTTATAGCAGATCTTTGGAAGAACATTTGGAACATTTACGTGCTGTTTTTATTGCTCTACGTGATGCACGTTTGTTTGGTAACCTTGGGAAGTGCACCTTTTGCACCGACCGAGTATCTTTTCTTGGCTATGTTGTTACTCCACAGGGAATTGAAGTTGATAAAGCCAAGATTGAAGCTATTGAGAGTTGGCCGCAGCCCAAAACTGATAGAGGCGAGGGTCCCGATCTTTCGATGAGATGATGGATATCGCTTTGGTGGAAGTCGACTTTGACGATCCGACTACGAACGTGCGAGGACGTCGCGCCTTAGCAATCGCTAAACCAACTCCGAGAGGTTATTGACCACGCCGGAGCACGATCAACCTGACCACGAGGGTCTGTTTCCTGCGAGCAAACGAAGAACAAGCAAGAAACTAAGATTGCAATCTGGATATTGCGAATATAAGATGAAAGCTTTATTGATCAAGGTGGGGTTCTGTGACGCCTTTGTCTGGTCGTTGAACACAAACGAAGTACGCGAAGTTGCAGCTATGGCGAACTTTTAATCTAAAGAAAACCCAAAGTCTAAACGATGCCCTAAGGGCTGTATATATGGAGGAAGAGGGGGGGAATTTCGTGGCCCTTGGTGGAGGGGTCCGAAATCAACCCTATCTCTTGTTTCCCCACACATACGGACTCTAAAAATAGCCTATACTTATGTATTTCGAAATTACATGGGCCTGGCCCAAAAATAAGGTGACGCAGCACCTAAAATAGCCTCGGGACGAAATTTAGGAAGTGGCATCTTGTATATTTCGTCCAAGGCTTCATGCACCCATTATGGTGGCTTCAAAGTCCTGAAATCATCACTTGTAGCTCCGTTCTTGTTCCCCTTACGCATGCCATCATCTCCATGCTTGTTCTTGCTCCAATGTTCATCCTTCTCCAAGCTAGGCCCTTCATTTGTAAGCAAAACAAATGTATCCAATTTAGGCAGCATCATATTCTCATGAACATTAGAATCATTACCAAGAAACAAAAGTACCTGGTAATTTAGTTGGCGTGCACGAGCTCTAGTAATTGGTCCAGTATGTATAGCAGCAGGGGTTGTGGGTGTAACAATTGTATTGATGTCCTCATCATCCTCCCCTTCTTGAAATGAAGTCGTCCTCGACGGAAGTTCATCTTCCTCACCCAAATAAGGCTTCAAATCTGCAATGTTAAAAGTGGGACTAACCCCAAAATCTGCAGGCAGCTCAAGTTTATATGCATTATCATTTATTTTCTCTAACACCTTAAAGGGACCATCAGCACGTGGCATTAACTTTGATTTGCGCAAATCAGGAAATCTATCCTTACGCAAATGTAACCAAACAAGATCTCCAGGTGCAAACACAACATGTTTTCTGCCCTTATCTCCAGCAAGTTTATATTTAGCATTCATGCGCTCAATGTTTTCCTTAGTTAACTCATGCATTTTTAAAATCAATTCAGCACGTTGTTTAGCATCAAAATTAACCTTCTCCGAAGATGGAAGAGGCAACAAATCAATAGGTGCACGAGGTAGGAAACCATACACAACTTCAAAAGGGCACATCTTAGTAGTAGAATGCAATGAACGATTATAAGCAAATTCAATATGAGGCAAGCATTCCTCCCACATTTTCTTATTATTCTTCAAAACAGCCCTAAGCATAGTAGACAACGTTCTATTGACTACTTCAGTTTGTCCATCAGTTTGGGGGTGACAAGTAGTACTAAAAAGCAGTTTAGTCCCCAACTTAGCCCATAAACATCTCCAAAAGTTGCTAAGAAATTTAGTATCACGATCTGAAACAATAGTATTTGGCACACCATGCAAGCGAATAATTTCACGAAAGAACAAATCAGCAACATTAACAGCATCATCGCTTTTATGACATGGTATAAAGTGTGCCATTTTCGAGAATCTATCCACGACAACAAATATGCTATCCCTCCCCTTCTTTGTTCGAGGTAAACCTAAAACAAAGTCCATAGATATATCCTCCCAAGGAACACTAGGTACAGGCAAAGGCATATATAAACCATGAGGATTGAGTCGTGACTTAGCTTTTTGACATGTAGTGCATCGAGCAATAAAACGCTCAACATCCCGTCTGATAGAGGCGGAGGTGTCCCGTCTTTCGATGAGATGGTGGATTTCGCTTTGGTGGAAGTCGACTTTGACGATCCGACTACGAACGTGCGAGGACGTCGCGCCTTAGCAATCGCTAAACCAATTCCGAGAGGTTATTGACCACGCCGGAGCACGATCAACCTGACCACGAGGGTCTGTTTCCTGCGAGCAAACGAAGAACAAGCAAGAAACTAAGATTGCAATCTGGATATTGCGAATATAAGATGAAAGCTTTATTGATCAAGGTGGGGTTTTGTGACGCCTTTGTCTGGTCGTTGAACACAAACGAAGTACGCGAAGTTGCAGCTATGGCGAACTTTTAATCTAAACAAAACCCAAAGTCTAAACGATGCCCTAAGGGCTGCATATATGGAGGAAGAGGGGGGAATTTCGTGGCCCTTGGTGGAGGGGTCCGAAATCAACCCTATCTCTTGTTTCCCCACACATACGGACTCTAAAAATAGCCTATACTTATGTATTTCGAAATTACATGGGCCTGGCCCAATAATAAGGTGACGCAGCACCTAAAATAGCCTCGGGACGAAATTTATGAAGTGGCATCTTGTATATTTCGTCCAAGGCTTCATGCACCCATTATGGTGGCTTCAAAGTCCTGAAATCATCACTTGTAACTCCGTTCTTGTTTTCCTTGCGCATGCCATCATCTCCATGCTTGTTCTTGCTCCAATGTTCATCCTTCTCCAAGCTAGGCCCTTCATTTGTAAGAAAAACAAATGTATCCAATTTAGGCAGCATCATATTCTCATGAATATTAGAATCATTACCAAGAAACGAAAGTACCTGGTAATTTAGTTGGCGTGCACGAGCTCTAGTAATTGGTCCAGTATGTATAGCAGCAGGGGCTGTGGGTGTAACAATTGTATTGATGTCCTCATCATTGCTTCCTATGACCCCTGATTCCATTTTGAAAGATGATATTAATAGAGCTAATAAAGCACAACAGGAGAAGAATAAGAGTGAAAATCAGATTGTGGCAAAAGAATTTGAGCAACAAATGAAGCCTAATAATAAACCATCTAGTGTTGCTTCTGAAATTAAATTGAAAAGTGCATGTTTATTTGCCACCAAATCTGATATTGATGAGCTAGATTTCAGCAAATCTGTTTGCTATGCTTTTGTGTGCAAAGAGGCATTATTTTCATTCGAGGACGTGCCTTCCTCTTTGCCTCCTGCTGTCACTAACATTTTGCAGGAGTTCGCTGACGTTTTTCCACAAGACGTGCCACCGGGATTACCGCCTATTCGAGGGATTGAGCATCAGATCGACTTAATTCCCGGTGCTTCACTGCCAAACCGTGCACCATACCGTACCAATCCAGAGGAGACGAAGGAGATTATGCGTCAAGTACAAGAGCTTCCCGACAAAGGTTATATACGCGAATCCCTTAGTCCTTGTGCTGTTCCTATTATTCTAGTGCCGAAAAAGGATGGTACATCACGTATGTGTGTTGATTGTAGAGGCATTAATAATATTACTATTCGTTATCGTCATCCTATTCCTAGGCTAGATGATATGCTTGATGAATTGAGTGGCTCTACAATATTCTCCAAAGTTGATTTGCGTAGTGGCTACCATCAAATTCGTATGAAATTGGGAGATGAATGGAAAACAGCATTTAAAACTAAGTTTGGATTATATGAGTGGTTAGTCATGCCTTTTGGATTAACTAATGCACCTAGTACTTTCATGAGATTAATGAACGAAGTTTTACGTGCTTTCATTGGACGATTTGTGGTAGTTTACTTTGATGACATATTGATTTATAGCAGATCTTTGGAAGAACATTTGGAACATTTACGTGCTGTTTTTATTGCTCTACGTGATGCACGTTTGTTTGGTAACCTTGGGAAGTGCACCTTTTGCACCGACCGAGTATCTTTTCTTGGCTATGTTGTTACTCCACAGGGAATTGAAGTTGATAAAGCCAAGATTGAAGCTATTGAGAGTTGGCCGAAGCCCAAAACGGTCACACAAGTGAGGAGTTTTCTTGGCCTCGCTGGATTCTATAGGCGTTTTGTGAGAGATTTCAGCACCATTGCTGCACCTCTCAATGAGCTTACAAAGAAAGATGTGCCTTTTCTTTGGGGTACTGCACAGGAAGAAGCCTTCACGGTATTGAAAGATAAGTTGACACATGCTCCTTTACTCCAACTTCCTGATTTTAATAAGACTTTTGAGCTTGAATGTGATGCTAGTGGAATTGGATTAGGAGGTGTGTTATTACAAGATGGCAAACCTGTTGCATACTTTTCTGAAAAATTGAGTGGGCCTAGTCTGAATTATTCTACTTATGATAAAGAATTATATGCTCTTGTTCGGACTTTAGAAACATGGCAACATTATTTATGGCCCAAAGAATTTGTTATACATTCTGATCATGAATCTTTGAAACATATTAAAAGTCAAGCTAAACTGAATCGTAGACATGCTAAATGGGTTGAATTCATTGAGACTTTCCCTTATGTCATTAAACACAAGAAGGGAAAAGAAAATGTTATTGCTGATGCATTGTCTCGTCGCTATACTATGCTTTCACAACTTGACTTCAAAATATTTGGTTTGGAGACCATCAAAGATCAATATGTGCATGATGTTGATTTTAAAGATGTAATGTAGAATTGTAAAGAAGGAAGAATGTGGAACAAGTTTGTTGTTAACGATGGATTTGTGTTTCGTGCTAACAAGCTATGCATTCCAGCTAGCTCCGTTCGTCTTTTGTTGTTGCAGGAGGCGCATGGAGGAGGATTAATGGGACACTTTGGCGTGAAGAAGACGGAGGACGTACTTGCTACACATTTCTTTTGGCCAAAGATGAGACGGGATGTTGAGCGTTTTATTGCTCGCTGCACTACATGTCAAAAAGCTAAGTCACGACTCAATCCTCATGGTTTATATATGCCTTTGCCTGTACCTAGTGTTCCTTGGGAGGATATATCTATGGACTTTGTTTTAGGTTTACCTCGAACAAAGAAGGGGAGGGATAGCATATTTGTTGTCGTGGATAGATTCTCGAAAATGGCACACTTTATACCATGTCATAAAAGCGATGATGCTGTTAATGTTGCTGATTTGTTCTTTCGTGAAATTATTCGCTTGCATGGTGTGCCAAATACTATTGTTTCAGATCGTGATACTAAATTTCTTAGCCACTTTTGGAGATGTTTATGGGCTAAGTTGGGGACTGATAGAGGCAAAGGTGTCCCGTCTTTCGATGAGATGATGGATATCGCTTTGGTGGAAGTCGACTTTGACGATCCGACTACGAACGTGCGAGGACGTCGCGCCTTAGCAATCGCTAAACCAACTCCGAGAGGTTATTGACCACGCCGGAGCACGATCAACCTGACCACGAGGGTCTGTTTCCTGCGAGCAAATGAAGAACAAGCAAGAAACTAAGATTGCAATCTGGATATTGCGAATATAAGATGAAAGCTTTATTGATCAAGGTGGGGTTCTGTGACGCCTTTGTCTGGTCGTTGAACACAAACGAAGTACGCGAAGTTGCAGCTATGGCGAACTTTTAATCTAAACAAAACCCCAAAGTCTAAACGATGCCCTAAGGGCTGTATATATGGAGGAAGAGGGGGGAATTTCGTGGCCCTTGGTGGAGGGGTCCGAAATCAACCCTATCTCTTGTTTCCCCACACATACGGACTCTAAAAATAGCCTATACTTATGTATTTCGAAATTACATGGGCCTGGCCCAATAATAAGGTGACACAGCACCTAAAATAGCCTCGGGACGAAATTTATGAAGTGGCATCTTGTATATTTCGTCCAAGGCTTCATGCACCCATTATGGTGGCTTCAAAGTCCTGAAATCATCACTTGTAACTCCGTTCTTGTTTCCCTTGCGCATGCCATCATCTCCATGCTTGTTCTTGCTCCAATGTTCATCCTTCTCCAAGCTAGGCCCTTCATTTGTAAGCAAAACAAATGTATCCAATTTAGGCAGCATCATATTCTCATGAACATTAGAATCATTACCAAGAAACGAAAGTACCTGGTAATTTAGTTGGCGTGCACGAGCTCTAGTAATTGGTCCAGTATGTATAGCAGCAGGGGCTGTGGGTGTAGCAATTGTATTAATGTCCTCATCATCCTCCCCTTCTTGAAATGAAGTCGTCCTCGACGGAAGTTCATCTTCCTCACCCAAATAAGGCTTCAAATCTGCAATGTTAAAAGTGGGACTAACCCCAAAATCTGCAGGCAGCTCAAGTTTATATGCATTATCATTTATTTTCTCTAACACCTTAAAGGGACCATCAGCACGTCGCATTAACTTTGATTTGCGCAAATCAGGAAATCTATCCTTACGCAAATGTAACCAAACAAGATCTCCAGGTGCAAACACAACATGTTTTCTGCCCTTATCTCCAGCAAGTTTATATTTAGCATTCATGCGCTCAATGTTTTCCTTAGTTAACTCATGCATTTTTAAAATCAATTCAGCACGTTGTTTAGCATCAAAATTAACCTTCTCCGAAGATGGAAGAGGCAACAAATCAATAGGTGCACGAGGTAGGAAACCATACACAACTTCAAAAGGGCACATCTTAGTAGTAGAATGCAATGAACGATTATAAGCAAATTCAATATGAGGCAAGCATTCCTCCCACATTTTCTTATTATTCTTCAAAACAGCCCTAAGCATAGTAGACAACGTTCTATTGACTACTTCAGTTTGTCCATTAGTTTGGGGGTGACAAGTAGTACTAAAAAGCAGTTTAGTCCCCAACTTAGCCCATAAACATCTCCAAAAGTGGCTAAGAAATTTAGTATCACGATCTGAAACAATAGTATTTGGCACACCATGCAAGCGAATAATTTCACGAAAGAACAAATCAGCAACATTAACAGCATCATCGCTTTTATGACATGGTATAAAGTGTGCCATTTTCGAGAATCTATCCACGACAACAAATATGCTATCCCTCCCCTTCTTTGTTCGAGGTAAACCTAAAACAAAGTCCATAGATATATCCTCCCAAGGAACACTAGGTACAGGCAAAGGCATATATAAACCATGAGGATTGAGTCGTGACTTAGCTTTTTGACATGTACTGCATCGAGCAATAAAACGCTCAACATCCCGTCTCATCTTTGGCCAAAAGAAATGTGTAGCAAGTACGTCCTCCGTCTGCTTCATGCCAAAGTGTCCCATTAATCCTCCTCCATGCGCCTCCTGCAACAACAAAAGACGAACGGAGCTAGCTGGAATGCATAGCTTGTTAGCACGAAACACAAATCCATCGTTAACGACGAACTTGTTCCACATTCTTCCTTCTTTACAATTCTGCATTACATCTTTAAAATCAGCATCATGCACATATTGATCTTTGATGGTCTCCAAACCAAATATTTTGAAGTCAAGTTGTGAAAGCATAGTATAGCGGCGAGACAATGCATCAGCAATAACATTTTCTTTTCCCTTCTTGTGTTTAATGACATAAGGAAAAGTCTCAATGAATTCAACCCATTTAGCATGTCTACGATTCAGTTTAGCTTGACTTTTAATATGTGATGAGGACATCAATACAATTGTTACACCCACAGCCCCTGCTGCTATACATACTGGACCAATTACTAGAGCTCGTGCACGCCAACTAAATTACCAGGTACTTTCGTTTCTTGGTAATGATTCTAATGTTCATGAGAATATGATGCTGCCTAAATTGGATACATTTGTTTTGCTTACAAATGAAGGGCCTAGCTTGGAGAAGGATGAACATTGGAGCAAGAACAAGCATGGAGATGATGGCATGCGCAAGGGGAACAAGAACGGAGTTACAAGTGATGATTTCAGGACTTTGAAGCCACCATAATAGGTGCATGAAGCCTTGGACGAAATATACAAGATGCCACTTCATAAATTTCGTCTCGAGGCTATTTTAGGTGCTGCGTCACCTTATTATTGGGCCAGGCCCATGTAATTTCGAAATACATAAGTATAGGCTATTTTTAGAGTCCGTATGTGTGGGGAAACAAGAGATAGGGTTGATTTCGGACCCCTCCACCAAGGGCCACGAAATTCCCCCCCTCTTCCTCCATATATACAGCCCTTAGGGCATCGTTTAGACTTTGGGTTTTGTTTAGATTAAAAGTTCGCCATAGCTGCAACTTCGCGTACTTCGTTTGTGTTCAACGACCAGACAAAGGCGTCACAGAACCCCACCTTGATCAATAAAGCTTTCATCATATATTCGCAATATCCAGATTGCAATCTTAGTTTCTTGCTTGTTCTTCGTTTGCTCGCAGGAAACAGACCCTCGTGGTCAGGTTGATCGTGCTCCGGCGTGGTCAATAACCTCTCGGAGTTGGTTTAGCGATTGCTAAGGCGCGACGTCCACGCACGTTCGTAGTCGGATCGTCAAAGTCGACTGCCACCAAAGCGATATCCATCATCTCATCGAAAGACGGGACACCTTTGCATAATCTTTTTAGGGTTTTGCTTTGTTGAATTTGCAGTTGCATCGTCGTGTCTAGTTGCTGGTCTTAGAGTCTAGTCTTTTAGAGTTTCGAGTTCTGGTCATAAGTTGTCACGCCGCCGCCGCACCATCATCATCGCCCCTGCCATCTACCACCACCGCTCCGAATCCGTATCCATATACCACCACCAATCCGTGTCCATATACCACCACCGATCCATATCCATATACTACCACCGCTACCACCACCGCTGCCATATACCACCACCATATATCCACCACCAATCCGAGTTCCTTGCTTATTAGGGTTGTTTTCGAGATCCATCTAGTTTCCGATTCGTGTTTCCTTGCCGGAGTAGGTTTCGGGAAAAAAAAGTCGGGTAGCCACGCTCCGTTTAGGCCCAAAATTTTTCGAAAACGCATTTTTCGAAAAAATTTCTGGCTATCCTATTTTTAGGTGTTTCTGAGTGTTTTGAGACAGGTGCCATTATAGGAAGTTTTTTTTGACCCGTTTCCAGTTTTTGGGTCCGGGCAGTCAAAAAATAAAATTGGTCGAAAAAATTTCGTGCCCATCCTGTTAGTTTGATCTAAGAAGAGTTTTGAGACACTCGCCATTATAGTGATTTTTCGCAAAAAAAAAGCAGCGCAAAAAAAAAGAGCGAAAAAATTTTTCAGAGTGTGTTTTTCCCTTGTTTACGTGCCGCGCCGTGATTTTGTTGGTGTTCTAGGCTCGCGTCTCTAGCACAGTCTAGCCTAGGACCAGCACAGTACCGTCGTTGAGCGTTTATTCAACTTTGCATCTCTGAATTGATTATTGCTGACCCTTTTTGCTACCATACTATAAGCCTTCCCAGCTCCACATACATCTACGTCGTGTGTTTGACTCTCCCTGGTAATCGCTCTATCCATGCTTTGAGAGTTTTTGACTACAACGGTTGCCGATCATCGCCTGCTGCTGGGTAAGAACTGGTAAGAATTTGAGATTTGCTTGACGGATTTGTGATACACCACCACCACTTCTTAGTAGTCTGTAGGATCATATTCTTGTGTGTTTCTATTGCTGCTAACCATGCCAGGATCACAAGCCGACGAGATTGACTGGGAGAATTTATCGAACAAGGAGCTTCATGATAAGTTTCAGCAAATGATGACTGAACAGGTGCAAGATGTGCTGAACAATTTTGAAGAGGCCATGGAGAAGATCACTGGCCTTGAGAAGACGTTCGAAACAAAGCTCGGTAACAAGTTTAATGAATTGCTCGCGCGTCTTCCACCACCACCACCCGCTGCACCTAACGCACCTCTCCAACAACAACAACAACAACTACCTCCACGTCGCGAAGCAGACCTCCGCCGAGCAAGCCGTGTTCCTCTTGCGTTTGGCCAAACTGTTGGTGCTGCTGTTGATACTTCTGTGGCTCCTGTTGCTGATGCGGAGGAGGATGATTATGTGGGAGATTATGAGGATGAGGTTGATCAAAATCAACACTACATGCAGCCACCTATACCACCACCAGCAGGTCGACCTCAGGTATATATTCGTAATGGTAGGCCTGCACCACCACCTCAGGTACGAGATGATGTCCATATTCCTAAACTGAAATTGAATATTCCACCATTTGAGGGTAGATATGTTCCTGATATATATCTTACTTGGGAGTTAGAAACTGAACAACGATTTATATGTTTACAATATCCTGAGGAGAGACGAGTTGCTGCTGCCGTTTGTGCTTTCACTAGTTTTGCATGTGTATGGTGGTCTGAACATTGTAGATTATATCCTATTCCAACTACTTGGGCTGCTTTGAAAACTGCTATGCGTACGCGTTGGGTTCCACCATATTATCAACGTGAATTGCTTCAAAAATTGCAGCGTTTAAGACAAGGGAAAAATTCTGTAGAAGAATATTATCAGGAATTACAAACTGGCATGATTAGATGTGGTATTGTTGAGGAGAATGAAGCTATGCTTG
>NW_025228385.1:65473-66065 GCF_018294505.1 Triticum aestivum | reverse complement strand
GGGTTGAAAGTTGATGACGCGGTTTTGAATGGAGCATGTTGAATGGAAAAAAGTCCGGAGTTGTAATAAGTTATTAAAATTTTCAATTGCCGGTGTAACAGATGAGTTTTCGTCCGAAACCCTGATACTTCGAAAGAGATCGTCCAAGTTGTACACGAAGTGCATCTAGTTTTTGCCATGACCCTTTCAACTTTTTTGCACATGCTATGCGGCTGAAATGATGATACCATGCCAAGTTCAACCTTTTCAGAGTTCATTTGTAGAGCTTTTCAATTTCAGGGCCATTTAGCTCAAAACAAATCAGTAAATGCATTAAAAATAGCAAATTATGTCAGAAAGGGTTGAAAGTTGATGACATGGCTTTTAATTGTGCATGCTGAATGCAAAAAACTTCCGGAGTTGTAATAAGTTATAAATTTTTTGATTTGCTGGTGTAACAGATGTGTTTTCGTCCGAAACCCTGATACTTCGAAAGAGATTGTCCAGTTTGTGCACGAAGTGCATCCAGTTTTTGCCATCACCCTCTCTACTTTTTTGCACATGCTATGCGGGTGAAATAATGATACCATGCCAATTCTCATCCTTTTCAGAG
>NW_025228385.1:61127-62796 GCF_018294505.1 Triticum aestivum | reverse complement strand
TCAAAGCAAATCAGTAAATGCATGAAAAATAGCAAATTATGTCGGAAAGGGCTGAAAGTTGATGAAGTGGTTTTGAATGGAGCATGTTGAATGGAAAAAATGTCCGGAGTTGTAATAAGTTATTAAAATCTTGAATTGCCCGTGTAACAGATGAGTTTTCGTCTGAAACCCTGGTACTTCGAAAGAGATCGTCCAGTTTGTACGCGAAGTGCATCTAGTTTTTGCCGTGACCCTTACAACTTTTTTGCACATGCTATGCGGCTGAAATGATGATACCATGCCAAGTTCAACCTTTTCAGAGTTCATTTGTAGAGCTTTTCAATTTCAGGGCCATTTAGCTCAAAACAAATCAGTAAATGCATTAAAAATAGAAAATTATGTCAGAAAGGGTTGAAAGTTGATGACGTGGCTTTTAACTGTGCATGCTGAATGCAAAAAACGTCCGGAGTTGTAATGAGTTATAAAAAATTTGAATTGCTGGTGTAACAGATGTGTTTTCGTCCGAAACCCTGATACTTCGAAAGAGATTGTCCAGTTTGTACCCAAAGTGCATCCAGTTTTTGCCATCACCCTCTCTACTTTTTTGCACATGCTATGCGGGCGAAATAATGATACCATGCCAAGTCTCAACCTTTTCAGAGTTCATTTGTAGAGCTTTTCAATTTCAGGTCCATTTAGCTCAAAGCAAATCAGTAAATGCATTAAAAATAGCAAATTATGTCAGAAACGGTTGAAAGTTAATGACGTGGCTTTGAATGTTGCATGCTGGATGCAAAAAACATCCGGAGTTGTAATAAGTTATTAAAATTTTGAATTGCCGGTGTAACAGATGAGTTTTCGTCTGAAACCCGGATACTTCAAAACAGATTGTCCAGTTTGCACACGAAGTTTATCCAGTTTTTGTGGTGACCCTCTCTACTTTTTTGCACATATTATGCAGGTGAAATGATGATACCATGGCAAGTTTCAACCTTTTCAGAGTTCATTTGTAGAGCTTTTCAATTTCAGGGGCATTTAGCTCAAAACAAATCGGTAAATACATGAAAAATAGCAAATTATGTCGGAAAGGGTTGAAAGTTGATGACGCGGTTTTGAATGGAGCATGTTGAATGGAAAAATTGTCCGGAGTTGTAATAAGTTATTAAAATTTTCAATTGCCGGTGTAACAGATGAGTTTTCGTCCGAAACCCTGATACTTCGAAAGAGATCGTCCAGTTTGTACACGAAGTGCATCTAGGTTTTGCCGTGACCCATTCAACTTTTTTGCACATGCTATGCGGCTGAAATGATGATACCATGCCAAGTTCAACCTTTTTCAGAGTTCACTTGTAGAGCTTTTCAATTTCAGGGCCATTTAGCTCAAAACAAATCAGTAAATGCATTAAAAATAGCAAATTATGTCAGAAAGGGTTGCAAGTTGATGACGTGGCTTTTAATTATGCATGCTGAATGCAAAAAACTTCCGGAGTTGTAATAATTTATAAATTTTTTGAATTGCTGGTGTAACAGATGTGTTTTCGTCCGAAACCCTGATACTTCGAAAGAGATTGTCCAGTTTGTACACGAAGTGCATCCAGTTTTTGCCATCACCCTCTCTACTTTTTTGCACATGCTATGCGGGTGAAATAATGTTACCATGCCAAGTCTCAACCTTTTCAGAGTTCTTTTG
>NW_025228385.1:60406-61076 GCF_018294505.1 Triticum aestivum | reverse complement strand
TCAAAGCAAATCAGTAAATGCATGAAAAATAGCAAATTATGTCGGAAAGGGCTGAAAGTTGATGAAGTGGTTTTGAATGGAGCATGTTGAATGGAAAAAATGTCCGGAGTTGTAATAAGTTATTAAAATCTTGAATTGCCCGTGTAACAGATGAGTTTTCGTCTGAAACCCTGGTACTTCGAAAGAGATCGTCCAGTTTGTACGCGAAGTGCATCTAGTTTTTGCCGTGACCCTTACAACTTTTTTGCACATGCTATGCGGCTGAAATGATGATACCATGCCAAGTTCAACCTTTTCAGAGTTCATTTGTAGAGCTTTTCAATTTCAGGGCCATTTAGCTCAAAACAAATCAGTAAATGCATTAAAAATAGAAAATTATGTCAGAAAGGGTTGAAAGTTGATGACGTGGCTTTTAACTGTGCATGCTGAATGCAAAAAACGTCCGGAGTTGTAATGAGTTATAAAAAATTTGAATTGCTGGTGTAACAGATGTGTTTTCGTCCGAAACCCTGATACTTCGAAAGAGATTGTCCAGTTTGTACCCAAAGTGCATCCAGTTTTTGCCATCACCCTCTCTACTTTTTTGCACATGCTATGCGGGCGAAATAATGATACCATGCCAAGTCTCAACCTTTTCAGAGTTCATTTGTAGAGCTTTTCAATTTCAGGT
>NW_025228385.1:59092-60369 GCF_018294505.1 Triticum aestivum | reverse complement strand
GTAGAGCTTTTCAATTTCAGGGCCATTTAGCTCAAAACAAATCGGTAAATACATGAAAAATAGCAAATTATGTCGGAAAGGGTTGAAAGTTGATGACGCGGTTTTGAATGGAGCATGTTGAATGGAAAAATTGTCCGGAGTTGTAATAAGTTATTAAAATTTTCAATTGCCGGTGTAACAGATGAGTTTTCGTCCGAAACCCTGATACTTCGAAAGAGATCGTCCAGTTTGTACACGAAGTGCATCTAGTTTTTGCCATGACCCTTTCAACTTTTTTGCACATGCTATGCGGCTGAAATGATGATACCATGCCAAGTTCAACCTTTTCAGAGTTCACTTGTAGAGCTTTTCAATTTCAGGGCCATTTAGCTCAAAACAAATCAGTAAATGCATTAAAAATAGCAAATTATGTCAGAAAGGGTTGAAAGTTGATGACGTGGCTTTTAATTGTGCATGCTGAATGCAAAAAACTTCCGGAGTTGTAATAAGTTATTAAATTTTTGAATTGCTGGTGTAACAGATGTGTTTTCGTCCGAAACCCTCATACTTCGAAAGAGATTGTCCAGTTTGTACACGAAGTGCATCCAGTTTTTTCCATCACCCTCTCTACTTTTTTGCACATGCTATACGGGTGAAATAATGATACCATGCCAAGTCTCAACCTTTTCATAGTTCATTTGTAGAGCTTTTCAATTTCAGGTCCATTTAGATCAAAGCAAATCAGTAAATGCATGAAAAATAGCAAATTATGTCGGAAAGGGCTGAAAGTTGATGAAGTGGTTTTGAATGGAGCATGTTGAATGGAAAAAATGTCCGGAGTTGTAATAAGTTATTAAAATCTTGAATTGCCCGTGTAACAGATGAGTTTTCGTCTGAAACCCTGGTACTTCGAAAGAGATCGTCCAGTTTGTACGCGAAGTGCATCTAGTTTTTGCCGTGACCCTTTCAACTTTTTTGCACATGCTATGCGGCTGAAATGATGATACCATGCCAAGTTCAACCTTTTCAGAGTTCATTTGTAGAGCTTTTCAATTTCAGGGCCATTTAGCTCAAAACAAATCAGTAAATGCATTAAAAATAGCAAATTATGTCAGAAAGGGTTGAAAGTTGATGACGTGGCTTTTAACTGTGCATGCTGAATGCAAAAAACGTCCGGAGTTGTAATGAGTTATAAAAAATTTGAATTGCCGGTGTAACAGATGTGTTTTCGTCCGAAACCCTGATACTTCGAAAGAGATTGTCCAGTTTGTACCCAAAGTGCATCCAGTTTTTGCCAT
>NW_025228385.1:57118-59082 GCF_018294505.1 Triticum aestivum | reverse complement strand
TTGAAAGTTGATGACGTGGCTTTTAATTGTGCATGCTGAATGCAAAAAACGTCCGGAGTTGTAATGAGTTATAAAAAATTTGAATTGCCGGTGTAACAGATGTGTTTTCGTCCGAAACCCTGATACTTCGAAAGAGATTGTCCAGTTTGTACCCAAAGTGCATCCAGTTTTTGCCATCACCCTCTCTACTTTTTTGCACATGCTATGCGGGTGAAATAATGATACCATGCCAAGTCTCAACCTTTTCAGAGTTCATTTGTAGAGCTTTTCAATTTCAGGTCCATTTAGCTCAAAGCAAATCAGTAAATGCATTAAAAATAGCAAATTATGTCAGAAACGGTTGAAAGTTAATGACGTGGCTTTGAATGTTGCATGCTGGATGCAAAAAACATCCGGAGTTGTAATAAGTTATTAAAATTTTGAATTGCCGGTGTAACAGATGAGTTTTCGTCTGAAACCCGGATACTTCAAAACAGATTGTCCAGTTTGCACACGAAGTGTATCCAGTTTTTGTGGTGACCCTCTCTACTTTTTTGCACATGCTATGCGGGTGAAATGATGATACCATGCCAAGTTTCAACCTTTTCAGAGTTCATTTGTAGAGCTTTTCAATTTCAGGGCCATTTAGCTCAAAACAAATCGGTAAATACATGAAAAATAGCAAATTATGTCGGAAAGGGTTGAAAGTTGATGACACGGTTTTGAATGGAAAAATTTTCGGGAGTTGTAATAAGTTATTAAAATTTTCAATTGCCGGTGTAACAGATGAGTTTTCGTCCGAAACCCTGATACTTCGAAAGAGATCGTCCAGTTTGTACACGAAGTGCATCTAGTTTTTGCCATGACCCTTTCAAGTTTTTTGCACATGCTATGCGGCTGAAATGATGATACCATGCCAAGTTCAACCTTTTTAGAGTTCACTTGTAGAGCTTTTCAATTTCAGGGCCATTTAGCTCAAAACAAATCAGTAAATGCATTAAAAATAGCAAATTATGTCAGAAAGGGTTGAAAGTTGATGACGTGGCTTTTAATTGTGCATGCTGAATGCAAAAAACTTCCAGAGTTGTAATAAGTTATTAAATTTTTGAATTGCTGGTGTAACAGATGTGTTTTCGTCCGAAACCCTGATACTTCGAAAGAGATTGTCCAGTTTGTACACGAAGTGCATCTAGTTTTTTCCATCACCCTCTCTACTTTTTTGCACATGCTATGCGGGTGAAATAATGATACCATGCCAAGTCTCAACCTTTTCATAGTTCATTTGTAGAGCTTTTCAATTTCAGGTCCATTTAGCTCAAAGCAAATCAGTAAATGCATGAAAAATAGCAAATTATGTCGGAAAGGGCTGAAAGTTGATGAAGTGGTTTTGAATGGAGCATGTTGAATGGAAAAAATGTCCGGAGTTGTAATAAGTTATTAAAATCTTGAATTGCCCGTGTAACAGATGAGTTTTCGTCTGAAACCCTGGTACTTCGAAAGAGATCGTCCAGTTTGTACGCGAAGTGCATCTAGTTTTTGCCGTGACCCTTACAACTTTTTTGCACATGCTATGCGGCTGAAATGATGATACCATGCCAAGTTCAACCTTTTCAGAGTTCATTTGTAGAGCTTTTCAATTTCAGGGCCATTTAGCTCAAAACAAATCAGTAAATGCATTAAAAATAGAAAATTATGTCAGAAAGGGTTGAAAGTTGATGACGTGGCTTTTAACTGTGCATGCTGAATGCAAAAAACGTCCGGAGTTGTAATGAGTTATAAAAAATTTGAATTGCTGGTGTAACAGATGTGTTTTCGTCCGAAACCCTGATACTTCGAAAGAGATTGTCCAGTTTGTACCCAAAGTGCATCCAGTTTTTGCCATCACCCTCTCTACTTTTTTGCACATGCTATGCGGGCGAAATAATGATACCATGCCAAGTCTCAACCTTTTCAGAGTTCATTTGTAGAGCTTTTCAATTTCAGGT
>NW_025228385.1:56372-57078 GCF_018294505.1 Triticum aestivum | reverse complement strand
AAATTATGTCTCAAAGGGTTGAAAGTTGATAACGTGGCTTTGAATGTTGCATGCTGGATAAAAAAAACATCCAGAGTTGTAATAAGTTATTAAAATTTTGAATTGCCGGTGTAACAGATGAGTTTTCGTCTGAAACCCGGATACTTCAAAAGAGATTGTCCAGTTTGCACACGAAGTGTATCCAGTTTTTGCGGTGGCTCTCTCTACTTTTTTGCACTTGCTATGCGGGTGAAATGATGATACCATGCCAAGTTTCAACCTTTTCAGAGTTCATTTGTAGAGCTTTTCAATTTCATGGCCATTTAGCTCAAAACAAATCGGTAAATCCATGAAAAATAGCAAATTAAGTCAGAAAGGGTTGAAAGTTGATGACGCGGTTTTGAATGGAGCATGCTGAATGGAAAAAACGTCCAGAGTTGTACTAAGTTATTAAAATTTTGAATTGCCGATGTAACAGATGAGTTTTCGTCCGAAACCCTGATACTTCGAAAGAGATCGTCCAGTTTGTACACGAAGTGCATCTAGTTTTTGCCGTGACCCTTTCAAATTTTTTGCACATGCTATGCGGCTGAAATGATGATACCATGCCAAGTTCAACCTTTTCAGAGTTCATTTGTAGAGCTTTTCAATTTCAGGGCCATTTAGCTCAAAACAAATCGGTAAATGCATAAAAATAGCAAATTATGTCGGAAAGGGTTGAAACTTG
>NW_025228385.1:54248-56362 GCF_018294505.1 Triticum aestivum | reverse complement strand
AATTTCAGGGCCATTTACCTCAAAACAAATCAGTAAATGCATTAATAATAGCAAATTATGTCAGAAAGGGTTGAAAGTTGATGATGTGGCTTTTAATTGTGCATGCTGAATGCAAAAAAACGTCCGGAGTTGTAATGAGTTATAAAAAATTTGAATTGCCGGTGTAACAGATGTGTTTTCGTCCGAAACCCTGATACTTCGAAAGAGATTGTCCAGTTTGTACCCGAAGTTCATCCAGTTTTTGCCATCACCCTCTCTACTTTTTTGCACATGCTATGCGGGTGAAATAATGATACCATGCCAAGTCTATACCTTTTCAGAGTTCATTTGTAGAGCTTTTCAATTTCAGGTCCATTTAGCTCAAAGCAAATCAGTAAATGCATTAAAAATAGCAAATTATGTCAGAAACGGTTGAAAGTTAATGACGTGGCTTTGAATGTTGCATGCTAGATGAAAAAACATCCGGAGTTGTAATAAGTTATTAAAATTTTGAATTGCCGGTGTAACAGATGAGTTTTCGTCTGAAACCCGGATACTTCAAAACAGATTGTCCAGTTTGCACACGAAGTGTATCCAGTTTTTGTGGTGACCCTCTCTGCTTTTTTGCACATGCTATGCGGGTGAAATGATGATACCATGCCAAGTTTCAACCTTTTCAAAGTTCATTTGTAGAGCTTTTCAATTTCAGGGCCATTTAGCTCAAAACAAATCGGTAAATGCATGAAAAATAGCAAATTATGTCGGAAAGGGTTGAAAGTTGATGACGCGGTTTTGAATGGAGCATGCTGAATTGGAAAAACGTTCGGAGTTGTAATAAGTTAAAATTTTCAATTGCCGGTGTAACAGATGAGTTTTCGTCCGAAACCCTGATACTTCGAAAGAGATCGTCCAGTTTGTACACGAAGTGCATCTAGTTTTTGCCGTGACCCTTTCAACTTTTTTGCACATGCTATGCGGCTGAAATGATGATACCATGCCAAGTTCAACCTTTTCAGAGTTCATTTGTAGAGCTTTTCAATTTCAGGGCCATTTAGATCAAAACAAATCAGTAAATGCATTAAAAATAGCAAATTATGTCAGAATGGGTTGAAAGTTGATGACGTGGCTTTTAATTGTGCATGCTGAATGCAAAAAACTTCCGTAGTTGTAATAAGTTATAAATTTTTTGAATTGCTGGTGTAACAGATGTGTTTTCGTCCGAAACCCTGATACTTCGAAAGAGATTGTTCAGTTTGTACACGAAGTGCATCCAGTTTTTGCCATCACCCTCTCTACTTTTTTGCACATGCTATGCGGGTGAAATAATGATACCATGCCAAGTCTCAACCTTTTCAGAGTTCTTTTGTAGAGCTTTTCAATTTCAGGTCCATTTAGCTCAAAGCAAATCAGTAAATGCATTAAAAATAGCAAATTATGTCTCAAAGGGTTGAAAGTTGATAACGTGGCTTTGAATGTTGCATGCTGGATAAAAAAAACATCCAGAGTTGTAATAAGTTATTAAAATTTTGAATTGCCGGTGTAACAGATGAGTTTTCGTCTGAAACCCGGATACTTCAAAAGAGATTGTCCAGTTTGCACACGAAGTGTATCCAGTTTTTGCGGTGGCTCTCTCTACTTTTTTGCACTTGCTATGCGGGTGAAATGATGATACCATGCCAAGTTTCAACCTTTTCAGAGTTCATTTGTAGAGCTTTTCAATTTCATGGCCATTTAGCTCAAAACAAATCGGTAAATCCATGAAAAATAGCAAATTAAGTCAGAAAGGGTTGAAAGTTGATGACGCGGTTTTGAATGGAGCATGCTGAATGGAAAAAACGTCCAGAGTTGTACTAAGTTATTAAAATTTTGAATTGCCGATGTAACAGATGAGTTTTCGTCCGAAACCCTGATACTTCG
Organism: Triticum aestivum; assembly: GCF_018294505.1. Classification (NCBI taxonomy): domain Eukaryota; kingdom Viridiplantae; phylum Streptophyta; class Magnoliopsida; order Poales; family Poaceae; genus Triticum; species Triticum aestivum. Next base: position 54,466 of record NW_025228385.1, on the reverse strand, counting down.
AAAGAGATCGTCCAGTTTGTACACGAAGTGCATCTAGTTTTTGCCGTGACCCTTTCAAATTTTTTGCACATGCTATGCGGCTGAAATGATGATACCATGCCAAGTTCAACCTTTTCAGAGTTCATTTGTAGAGCTTTTCAATTTCAGGGCCATTTAGCTCAAAACAAATCGGTAAATGCATAAAAATAGCAAATTATGTCGGAAAGGGTTGAAACTTG
>NW_025228385.1:53500-54238 GCF_018294505.1 Triticum aestivum | reverse complement strand
TGTAACAGATGAGTTTTCGTCCGAAACCCTGATACTTCGAAAGAGATTGTCCAGTTTGTACACGAAGTGCATCCAGTTTTTGCCGTGACCCTCTCTACTTTTTTGCACATTCTACGTGGGTCAAATGATGATACCATGCCAAGTTTCAACCTTTTCAGAGTTCATTTGTAGAGGTTTTCAATTTCAGGGCCATTTAGCTCAAAACAAATCAGTAACATGCATGAAAAGTAGCAAATTATGTCAGAAAGGGTTGAAAGTTGATGACGTGGTTTTGAATGTTGCATGCTGGATGCAAAAAACGTCCGGAGTTGTAATAAGTTATTAAAATTTTGAATTGCCGGTCTAACAGATGAGTTTTCGTCCGAAACCCTGATACTTCGAAAGAGATTGTCCAGTTTGTACACGAAATGCATCCAGTTTTTTCCATGACTCTCTCTACTTTTTTGCAGATGCTATGCGGGTGAAATGATGATACCATGCCAAGTTTCAACCTTTTCAAAGTTCATTTGTAGAGCTTTTCAATATCAGGGCCATTTAGCTCAAAACAAATCAGTAAATGCATTAAAAATAGCAAATTATGTCAGAAAGGGTTGAAAGTTGATGACGTGGCTTTGAATGTTGCATGCTGGATGCAAAAAACATCCGGAGTTGTCATAAGTTATTAAAATTTTGAATTACCGGTGTAACAGATGAGTTTTCGTCCGAAACCCTGATACTTCGAAAGAGATTGTCCAGTTT
>NW_025228385.1:51788-53473 GCF_018294505.1 Triticum aestivum | reverse complement strand
TGTCAGAAAGGGTTGAAAGTTGATGACGTGGCTTTTAATTGTGCATGCTGAATGCAAAAAATGTCCGGAGTTGCAATGAGTTATTAAAATTTTGAATTGCCGGTGTAACAGATGTGTTTTCGTCCGAAACCCTGATACTTCGAAAGAGATTGTCCAGTTTGTACCCGAAGTGCATCCAGTTTTTGCCATCACCCTCTCTACTTTTTTGCACATGCTATGCGGGTGAAATAATGATACCATGCCAAGTCTCAACCTTTTCAGAGTTCATTTGTAGAGCTTTTCAATTTCAGGTCCATTTAGCTCAAAGCAAATCAGTAAATGCATTAAAAATAGCAAATTATGTCAGAAACGGTTGAAAGTTAATGACGTGGCTTTGAATGTTGCATGCTGGATGCAAAAAACATCCGGAGTTGTAATAAGTTATTAAAATTTTGAATTGCCGGTGTAACAGATGAGTTTTCGTCTGAAACCCGGATACTTCAAAACAGATTGTCCAGTGTGCACACGAAGTGTATCCAGTTTTTGTGGTGACCCTCTCTGCTTTTTTGCACATGCTATGCGGGTGAAATGATGATACCATGCCAAGTTTCAACCTTTTCAGAGTTCATTTGTAGAGCTTTTCAATTTCAGGGCCATTTAGCTCAAAACAAATCGGTAAATGCATGAAAAATAGCAAATTATGTCGAAAAGGGTTGAAAGTTGATGACGCGGTTTTGAATGGAGCGTGCTGAGTGGGAAAAACGTCCGGAGTTGTAATAAGTTAAAATTTTCAATTGCCGGTGTAACAGATGAGTTTTCGTCCGAAACCCTGATACTTCGAAAGAGATCGTCCAGTTTGTACACGAAGTGCATCTAGTTTTTGCCGTGACCCTTTCAACTTTTCTGCACATGCTATGCGGCTGAAATGATGATACCATGCCAAGTTCAACCTTTTCAGAGTTCATTTGTAGAGCTTTTCAATTTCAGGGCCATTTAGCTCAAAACAAATCAGTAAATGCATTAAAAATAGCAAATTATGTCAGAAAAGGTTGAAAGTTGATGACGTGGCTTTTAATTGTGCATGCTGAATGCAAAAAACTTCCGGAGTTGTAATAAGTTATAAAGTTTTTGAATTGCTGGTGTAACAGATGTGTTTTCGTCCGAAACCATGATACTTCGAAAGAGATTGTTCAGTTTGTACACGAAGTGCATCCAGTTTTTGCCATCACCCTCTCTACTTTTTTGCACATGCTATGTGGGTGAAATAATGATACCATGCCAAGTCTCAACCTTTTCAGAGTTCTTTTGTAGAGCTTTTCAATTTCAGGTCCATTTAGCTCAAAGCAAATCAGTAAATGCATTAAAAATAGCAAATTATGTCACAAAGGGTTGAAAGTTGATGACGTGGCTTTGAATGTTGCATGCTGGATGCAAAAAACATCCGGAGTTGTAATAAGTTATTAAAATTTTGAATTGCCGGTGTAACAGATGAGTTTTCGTCTGAAACCCGGATACTTCAAAAGAGATTGTCCATTTTGCACACGAAGTGTATCCAGTTTGTGCGGTGACTCTCTCTACTTTTTTGCACTTGCTATGCGGGTGAAATGATGATACCATGCCAAGTTTCAACCTTTTCAGAGTTCATTTGTAGAGCTTTTCAATTTCATGGCCATTTAGCTCAAAACAAATCGGTAAATGCATGAAAA
>NW_025228385.1:47967-51496 GCF_018294505.1 Triticum aestivum | reverse complement strand
TTTCAACTTTTTTGCACATGCTATGCGGCTGAAATGACGATACCATGCCAAGTTCAACCTTTTCAGAGTTCATTTGTAGAGCTTTTCAATTTCAGGGCCATTTAGCTCAAAAAAATCAGTAAATGAATTAAAAATAGCAAATTATGTCAGAACAAGTTGAAAGTTGATGACGTGGCTTTGAATTGTGCAAGCTGAATGCAAAAAACATCCGGAGTTGTAATTAGTTATTAAAATTTTGAATTGCCGGTGTAACAGATGAGTTTTTGTCCGAAACCCTGATACTTCGAGAGAGATTGTCCAGTTTGTACATGAAGTACATCCAGTTTTTGCCATGACCCTCTCTACTTTTTTGCACATGCTATGCGGGTGAAATGATGATACCATGCCAAGTCTCAACCTTTTCGGAGTTCATTTGTAGAGCTTTTCAATTTCAGGTCCATTTAGCTCAAAGCAAATCAGTAAATGCATTAAAAATAGCAAATTATGTCAGAAAGGGTTGAAAGTTGATGACGTGGCTTTGAATGTTGCATGCTGGATGCAAAAAACATCCGGAGTTGTAATAAGTTATTAAAATTTTGAACTGCCGGTGTAACAAATGAGTTTTCGTCTGAAACCGTGATACTTCAAAAGAGATTGTCCAGTTTGCACACGAAGTGCATCCAGTTTTTGCGGTGACCCTCTCTACTTTTTTTGCACATGCTGTGTGGGTGAAATGATGATACCATGCCAAGTTTCAACCTTTTCAGAGTTCATTTGTAGAGCTTTTCAATTTCAGGGCCATTTAGCTCAAAACAAATCGGTAAATGCATGAAAAATAGCAAATTATGTCGGAAAGGGTTGAACGTTGATGAAGTGGTTTTGAATGAGCATGCTGAATGGAAAAAACGTCCGGAGTTGTAATAAGTGATTAAAATTTTGAATTGCCGGTGTAACAGATGAGTTTTCGTCCGAAACCCTGATACTTCGAAAGAGATTGTCCAGTTTGTACACGAAGTGCATCCAGTTTTTGCCATGACCCTCTCTAATTTTTTGCACATGCTATGCGGCTGAAATGATGATACCATGCCAAGTTTCAACCTTTTCAGAGTACATTTGTAGAGCTTTTTAATTTTAGGCCCATTTAGCTCAAAAGAAATCGGTAAATGCATGAAAAATAGCAAATTATGTCGGAAAGTGTTGAAAGTTGATGAAGTGATTTTGAATGGAGCATGCTGAATGGAAAAAACGTCCGGAGTTGTAATAAGTTATTAAAATTTTGAATTGCCGGTGTAACAGATGAGTTTTCGTCCGAAACCCTGATACTGATTGTCCAGTTGGTACACGAAGTGCATCTAGTTTTTGCCGTCACCCTTTCAACTTTTTTGCACATGCTATGTGGGTGAAATGATGATACCATGGCAAGTTTCAACCTTTTCAGAGTTCATATGTAGAGCTTTTCAATTTCAGGGCTATTTAGCTGAAAACAAATCAGTAAAGGCATTAAAAATAGCAAATTATGTCAAAAAGGCTTGAAAGTTGATGACGTGGCTTTGAATGGCGCTTGCTAAATGCAAAAAAGGTTCGGAGTTTTAATAAGTTATTAAAATTTTGAATTACCGGTGTAACAGATGTGTTTTTTGTCCGAAACCCTGATACTTCGAAAGAGATTGTCCGGTTTGTACACGAAGTGCATCCAGTTTTTGCGATGACCCTCTCTACTTTTTTGCACAATGAACTCTGAAAAGGTTGAAACTTGCCATGGTATCATCATTTCACCCGCATAGCATGTGCAAAAAAGTAGAGAGGGTCATGGCAAAAACTAGATGCACTTCGTGTACAAACTGGACAATCTCTTTCGAAGTATCAGGGTTTCGGACGAAAACTCATCTGTTACACGGGCAATTCAAAATTTTAATAACTCATTACAACTACGGACGTTTTTTCCATTCAGCATGCTCCATTCAAAACCACTTCATCAACTTTCAGCCCTTTCCGACATAATTTGCTATTTTTCCTGCATTTACCGATTTGTTTTCAGCTAAATGGCCCTGAAATTAAAAAGCTCTACAAATGAACTCTGAAAAGGTTGAAACTTGGCATGGTATCATCATTTCAGCCGCATAGCATGTGCAAAAAAGTAGAGAGGGTCATGGAAAAAACTGGATGCACTTCGTGTACAAACTGGACAATCTCTTTCGAAGTATCAGTGTGTCGGACGAAAACTCATCAGTTACACAGGCAATTCAAAATTTTAATAACTTATTACAACTCCAGAAGTCTTTTTCATTTAGCATGCACAATTCAAAGCCACGTCATCAACTTTCAACCCTTTCTGACATAATTTGCTATTTTTAATGCATTTACTGATTTGCTTTGAACTAAATGGACCTGAAATTGAAAAGCCCTACAAAGGAACTCTGAAAAGGTTGAGACTTGGCATGGTATCATCATTTCACCCGCATAGCATGTGCAAAAAAGTAGAGAGGGTGATGGCAAAAACTGGATGCACTTCGTGTGCAAACTGGACAATCTCTTTCGAAGTATCAGGGTTTCGGACGAAAACTCATCTGCTACACCGGCAATTCAAAATTTTACTAAGTTATTACAACTCCGGACGTTTTTTGCATTCAACATGCACAATTCAAAGCCACTACATCAACTTTCAACCCTTTCTGACATAATGTGCTATTTTTAATGCATTTACTGATTTGTTTTGAACTAAATGGCCCTGAAATTGAAAAGCACTACAAATGAACTCTGAAAAGGTTGAATTTGGCATGGTATCATCATTTCACCCGCATAGCATGTGCAAAAAAGTTGAAAGGGGCACGGCAAAAACTAGATGCACTTCGTGTACCAACTGGACGATCTCTTCCGAAGTATCAGGGTTTCGGACGAAAACTCATCTGTTACACCGGCAATTCAAAATTTTAATAACTTATTTCAACTCCGGACGTTTTTTCCAACCAGCATGCTCCATTCAAAACCGCGTCATCAACTTTCAACCCTTTCCGACATAATTTTCTATTTTTCATGCATTTACCGATTTGTTTTGAGCTAAATGGCCCTGAAATTGAAAAGCTCTACAAATGAACTCTGAAAAGTTTGAAACTTGGCATGGTATCATCATTTCACCCGCATAGCATGTGCAAAAAAGGAGAGAGGGTCACCGCAAAAACTGGATGCACTTCGTGATCAAACTGGACAATCTCTTTTGAAGTATCAGGGTTTCAGACGAAAACTCATCTGTTACACCGGCAATTCAAAATTTTAATAACTTATTACAACTCCGGATGTTTTTCGCATCCAGCATGCAACATTCAAAGCCACGTCATCAACTTTCAACCCTTTTTGACATAATTTGCTATTTTTAATGCATTTACTGATTTGCTTTGAGCTAAATGGTCCTGAAATTGAAAAGCTGTACAAATGAACTCTGAAAAGATTGAGACTTGGCATGGTATCATCATTTCATCCGCATAGCATGTGCAAAAAAGTAGGGAGGGTCATGGCAAAAACTGGATACACTTCGTGTACAAACTGGACAATC
>NW_025228385.1:46138-47215 GCF_018294505.1 Triticum aestivum | reverse complement strand
TCAACCCTTTCTGACATAATTTGCTATTTTTAATGCATTTACTGATTTGCTTTGAGCTAAATGGTCCTGAAATTGAAAAGCTCTACAAATGAACTCTGAAAAGATTGAGACTTGGCATGGTATCATCATTTCATCCGCATAGCATGTGCAAAAAAGTAGGGAGGGTCATGGCAAAAACTGGATGCACATCGTGTACAAACTGGACAATCTCTTTCGAAGTATCAGGGTTTCGGACGAAAACTCATCTGTTACACCGGCAATTCAAAATTTTAATAACTTATTACAACTCTGGATGTTTTTTGCATCCAGCATGCAACATTCAAATCCACGTCATCAACTTTCAACCCTTTCTGACATAATTTGCTATTTTTAATGTATTTACCGATTTGCTTTGAGCTAAATGGACCTGAAATTGAAAAGCTCTACAAACGAACTCTGAAAAGGTTGAGACTTGGCATGGTATCACCATTTCATCCGCGTAGCATGTGCAAAAGAGTAGAGAGGGTCAGGGCAAAAACTGGATGCACATCGTGTACAAACTGGACAATCTCTTTCGAAGTATCAAGGTTTAGGACGAAAACTCATCTTTTACACCGGCAATTCAAAATTTTAATAACTTATTACAACTCCGGACGTCTTTTGCATTCCGCATGCACAATTCAAAGCCACGTCATCAACTTTCAACCCTTTCGGACATAATTTGCTATTTTTAATGCATTTACTGATTTGCTTTGAGCTAAATGGACCTGAAATTGAAAAGCTCTACAAATGAACTCTGAAAAGGTTTAGACTTGGCATGGTATCATCATTTCACCCACATAGCACGTGCAAAAAAAGTAGAGAGGGTGATGGCAAAAACTGGATGCACTTCGTGTACAAACTGGACAATCTCTTTCGAAGTATCAGGGTTTCGGACGAAAACTCATCTGTTACACCGGCAATTCAAAATTTTAATAACTTATTTCAACTCCGGACGTTTTTTCCATCCAACATGCTCCATTCAAAACCGCGTCATCAACTTTCAACCCTTTCCGACATAATTTGCTATTTTTCATGCATTTATCGATTTGTTCTGAG
>NW_025228385.1:43654-44798 GCF_018294505.1 Triticum aestivum | reverse complement strand
CACTTCGTGTACCAACTGGACGATCTCTTTCGAAGTATCAGGGTTTCGGACGAAAACTCATCTGTTACACCGGCAATTCAAAATTTTAATAACTTATTTCAACTCCGGACGTTTTTTCCATCCAACATGCTCCATTCAAAACCGCGTCATCAACTTTCAACCCTTTCCGACATAATTTGCTATTTTTCATGCATTTATCGATTTGTTCTGAGCTAAATGGCCCTGAAATTGAAAAGCTCTACAAATGAACTCTGAAAAGGTTGAAACTTGGCATGGTGTCATCATTTCACCCGCATAGCATGTGCAAAAAAGGAGAGAGGGTCACCGCAAAAACTGGATGCACTTCGTGTGCAAACTGGACAATCTCTTTTGAAGTATCAGGGTTTCAGACGAAAACTCATCTGTTACACCGGCAATTCAAAATTTTAATAACTTATTACAACTCTGGATGTTTTATGAATCCAGCATGCAACATTCAAATCCACGTCATCAACTTTCAACCCTTTCTGACATAATTTGCTATTTTTAATGTATTTACTGATTTGCTTTGAGCTAAATGGACCTGAAATTGAAAAGCTCTACAAATGAACTCTGAAAAGGTTGAGACTTGGCATGGTATCACCATTTCATCCGCGTAGCATGTGCAAAAAAGTAGAGAGGGTCAGGGCAAAAACTAGATGCACTTCGTGTACAAACTGGACAATCTCTTTCGAAGTATCAAGGTTTAGGACGAAAACTCATCTTTTACACCGGCAATTCAAAATTTTAATAACTTATTACAACTCCGGACGTTTTTTGCATTCAGCATGCACCATTCAAAGCCACGTCATCAAGTTTCAACCCTTTCTGACATAATTTGCTATTTTTAATGCATTTACTGATTTGCTTTGAGCTAAATGGTCCTGAAATTGAAAAGCTCTACAAATGAACTCTGAAAAGATTGAGAGTTGGCATGGTATCATCATTTCATCCGCATAGCATGTGCAAAAAAGTAGGGAGGGTCATGGCAAAAACTGGATGCACATCGTGTACAAACTGGACAATCTCTTTCGAAGTATCAGGGTTTTGGACGAAAACTCATCTGTTACACCGGCAATTCAAAATTTTAATAACTTATTACAACTCTGGATGTTTTTTGCATCCA
>NW_025228385.1:40770-42139 GCF_018294505.1 Triticum aestivum | reverse complement strand
AACTTATTTCAACTCCGGACGTTTTTTCCATCCAACATGCTCCATTCAAAACCGCGTCATCAACTTTCAACCCTTTCCGACATAATTTGCTATTTTTCATGCATTTATCGATTTGTTCTGAGCTAAATGGCCCTGAAATTGAAAAGCTCTACAAATGAACTCTGAAAAGGTTGAAACTTGGCATGGTATCATCATTTCACCCGCATAGCATGTGCAAAAAAGGAGAGAGGGTCACCGCAAAAACTGGATGCACTTCGTGTGCAAACTGGACAATCTCTTTTGAAGTATCAGGGTTTCAGACGAAAACTCATCTGTTACACCGGCAATTCAAAATTTTAATAAGTTATTACAACTCCGGATGTTTTTTGCTTCCAGCAGGCAGCATTCAAAGCCACGTCATCAACTTTCAACCCTTTTTGACATAATTTGCTATTTTTAATGCATTTACAGATTTGCTTTGAGCTAAATGGACCTGAAATTGAAAAGCTCCACAAATGAACTCTGAAAAGATTGAGACTTGGCATGGTATCATCATTTCATCCACATATCATGTGCAAAAAAGTAGGGAGGGTCATGGCAAAAATTGGATGCACTTCGTGTACAAACTGGACAATCTCTTTCGAAGTATCAGGGTTTTGGACGAAAACTCATCTGTTACACCGGCAATTCAAAATTTTGGCCATACACTAATCATGCACGAAAATGTGTACGATCAAGATCAGGAACTCACGGGAAGATATCACAACACAACTCTAAAACATAAATAAGTCATACAAGCCAGGGGCCTCGAGGGATTAAAAGATATGATTTTCAAATGAATTTATTAATTTCTGGAATTTAATTAATTATTTAATTTAATTTGAAATTTGGATTTATGAAATCAGCATGAGGTCATGCTGACGTCAGCAGTCAACGTTGACCGTTTACCTGGTCAACCTGACAGGTGGGTCCCACCTGTCAAGGGCTGTTAGCTAATTAACTACTGTTTAATTAAATTAACTAACTAATTAGATTAATTTAAACAGGATTAATTAACTTAATTAATTTAGTTAGTTAATTAATTAATTAATTTTATTTTTATTATTTGTTTTATTATTATTTTTATTATTATTTTCTTTATTTATTTATATATTATTAATTTTATTTTATTTTATTTTATTTTTTTAAATCATTTTTTTAACATTCTCTGGGCTTGGGGGCCCACCTGTCTGTGGCCCAAGGGGGTTCGGGCCCAGGGGCAGTGGCTCAGGGGGGCGAGGCCCCACCTGGTAGTGGCCCAGGGGGCCAAAGTGGGGGCGCGGGTGGCCGGTGCGGGCGTGGGCGCCCGTGTGTGCCCGAGGCCACCAGGGGCGGCGACGCCGGCCACGGC
>NW_025228385.1:31493-39935 GCF_018294505.1 Triticum aestivum | reverse complement strand
TTTTCCCTTCTTTTTTTCTGTTTGTTTCCTCTTTTGTATTTTCTTTCTTTTATTTATTTTCTTTTCTGTTTTATTTCAATTTAAATTATTTAGGCATTTTATAAAAATGTGTTTACTACACCATATTTACTTATGCGAAGTATGGCATCTCCCGAACATTTTTGTTTTAAATTTTGAAAAACTTTTATCGTTGACATAAATTTGAATTTGAATTTTTAAACAGTTTGACCTAACGGTAGATTAGCAAAGTAACCGTGGTGACGTGGCACCATTAGCGTGGGATTACTGTAGCATGATTATCCGGGCGTTACAAAACTCCTACACTACAAGAAATCTCGTCCCGAGATTTAGGAGGTAGAAGGAAAAAATGCGGGGTATTCTTCGCGCAGACGATCCTCTCGTTCCCAAGTGGCTTCATCTTCAGAATGGTGCGACCACTGGACTTTGAGGAACTTGATCGCCTTCTGACGAGTGCGGCATTCAGATTGGTCGAGGATGCGGACCGGATGCTCCTTATAGGAGAGGTCCTGCTGCAATTCGAGCACTTCATGATCCACTGCTCGGATTGGGTCCTTGAAGCAACGGCGGAGCTGTGACACATGGAACACATCGTGAACCTGAGAAAGGTTCGGCGGAAGCTCCAGTTGGTATGCCACTTTTCCACGCCTTTCGAGAATAGTGAATGGGCCAATATAGCGAGGAGCTAGTTTGCCCTTGATTCCAAAGCGCTGAGCACCCTTCATTGGTGTGACTCGAAGATAAGCCTTTTCGCCAGGTTGATATACCATGTCTTTATGATGACGGTCATACTGACTCTTCTGACGTGACTGAGCAGTCTTGAGATTCTCACGAATAATGCGGACTTGTTCTTCGGCATGTTGGGTAATATCCGGACCGAAGAGTGGACGTTCCCCAGTTTCTGACCAGTTCAGAGGGGTTCGGCACTTTCGTCCATATAACACTTCGAAGGGGGCCATCTTCAGACTAGCTTGATAGCTATTATTATAAGAGAACTCAGCATACGGGAGAGATTCCTCCCATTTCTTGCCGAAGGAAATAACACAAGCTCGAAGCATATCTTCGAGAACTTGGTTGACGCGTTCAACTTGCCATTGCGACTGAGGATGAAACGCAGTACTGAATGACAGATGAGTTCCCATGGCTTCTTGGAAACATGCCCAGAATCTTGAAGTGAATAAGCTGCCACGGTCTGAACTGATAACCAATGGAATACCGTGGAGTAAAACAATCCTGGACATATAGAGCGTTGCCAACTGACTAGCAGTGATCATTTCTTTGACCGCCAGGAAATGTGCAACTTTGGAAAGCCAGTCAATGACGACAAGAATAGCATCATTACCTTTCTGTGATTTGGGAAATCCAGTGACGAAGTCCATCTCAACATGGTCCCATTTCCATTCAGGAATAAAGATAGGTTGCAGAGTTCTAGTAGGCCTTTGATGTTCTGCTTTGATACGACGGCAAATGTCACACTCAGCAACATAACGAGCAATGTCTTGCTTCATATTAGACCACCAGAATCTCTGACAGATGTCTTGGTACATCTTTGTACTACCAGGGTGGATACATAGAGGCGTATCATGAGCTTCTTTCATAACTTCCTGTGTCATATCCAGGTTTTTCTCTGCACATGGCACCACTAGGCGGCCCTGGAAGTATAAGGTGCCATCTTCAGCAATAGTGAAGAATGAGGGCTTTCCTTCTGCGAGGTAGCGCTTAATCTTGTGGGCTTCAGAGTCATACTTCTGTAGCCTTTTGATGGTGTCCACGAGATCTGGTTTAGCAACTAGGGTATTGAGGGAACCCTGGGTAACAACGTGGAGGTTTATCTTGCCAAACTCCTTAGGAGGGGGAGCGAGTGCACCCAGAGGAACAATATGGAGGTTCAGCTTCCTGAATTCTTCAACAAGCGAGGGCTGAACTTTGTGAACCTGGAGGTGGTTGCAGTAAGACTTGCGGCTCAAGGCATCAGCCATTACATTAGCCTTGCCTGGCGTATAGGAAATACCCATGTCAAAGTCTGCAACAAGTTCCATCCATCTCTGCTGACGGAGGTTCAGGTCTGGCTGAGTAAACAGATACTTCAGACTTTGGTGGTCAGTGAAGATCTCGCAATGATTACCGAGAAGGTAATGTCGCCACTGCTTTAGCGCATGAATGACAGCAGCAAGTTCGAGGTCGCGAACTGGGTAGTTCTCTTCGTGAGGGCTCAATTGCCGAGAGGCATAAGCAATCACTTTGCGGTCTTGCATTAGGACACAGCTAATCCTTGACGGGAAGCGTCGCAGTAAATGACGAAGTTCTTCTTAGTATCAGGTGGAGCTAGAACCGGGGCAGAAGTCAACTTGTCTTTGAGTGCCTGGAAACTTTCCTTACATTTGTCTGTCCATTGGAAGTTGACGCCCTTATGCAACAGGTTAGTCAGGGGCCTGGCGATCGTGGAGAAGTCCTCGACGAATCGACGGCAATAGCTGGCGAGACCGAGAAAACTTCTGACTTGCTTAACGTTCTTGGGAGGAGTCCAATCAAGGATAGCCTGGACTCGTTCAGGGTTGACGGCAATACCATCCTTAGAGATGACATGCCCAAGAGAGGTTACTTACGGTAGCCAGAATTCACATTTGGAGAACTTGGCATATAGTTGATGCTCTCGTAGCTTTTCTAGCACAAGTCGAAGATGTTCAGCATGTTCTTCTTTGTTCTTGGAAAATACCAGGATATCATCCAGATAAACCACGACGAACTTGTCGAGGTAATCCATGAATATATAGTTCATCAGACGAGAGAAGGTGGCTGGAGCATTGGTTAAACCGAAAGACATGACAGTGTACTCGTATGAACCATATCGAGTCACGAAGGCGGTCTTTGGGATATCCTCTTCGCGAACTCGGATCTGGTGGTAACCCAACCTCAAGTCGAGCTTAGAGAACACTGACGAACCCGCCAGTTGGTCATACAGATCGTTGATCCGAGGAAGAGGGTATTTATTCTGATGGTAGCTTGGTTTATAGGATGGTAGTCTTGAACTAATCGGTTTGTCCCATCCTTCTTCTTGACAAAGAGAGAAGGTGCTCCCCAAGGAGAGCAACTTGGGCGAATGAATCCTTTGCGAAGAGATTTGTCGATTTCCTCCTTAAGCTCAAGGAGTTCATGCGGCGGCATTTTGTAGGGTCGCTTGGCTATAGGAGTGGTGCCTGGTTTCAAGTCGATGATGAATTCGACAGCTCTAGCAGGGGGAATCCCTGGAAGTTCTTCAGGGAAGACGTCGAGGAATTCACGCACGACGGGAATGTTTTCAATGCCCTCGAGTGGTGCAGCGTTCAATGCATTCAATGCATAGAGCCTGGCCTCGGCATTTTGCACCAGATGAGCTTGGTAAGCAACTATTTCATCTGAAGGGTGAAGTAGATGAACGATCTTAGTGGCGCAAACTATAGAAGCAGTATGCACTTTCAACCAATCCATCCCCAAAATGAGGTCGATGTTAGACGACTTCAGGATAATGGGAGCGGCACAAAATTCCAGCCCTTCGATTTCCACGGGGACATCGATGCCAACCAGGGAGGTTTGACACTGTCCCACTGGGGTTTTGACCAATACCGAGGTGTTCATCTCCTCACATTTAACGTCGTGCTTGTATGCAAAATCTTCTGACATGAATGAATGCAATGCACCTGTATCAAATAAAACGGATGCTGGTACTGAATTTACGAGGAGTGTACCCATCACAGTAGCAGGCTGGTCTTGAGCTTCGTTGAGATCAACGTGGTTGGCATGAGCACGACCATAAGACTTAGCATTGTTGTTGCAGGGCTGGTTGTTACCACGGCCAGTTGCTGGAAGGGCCAGTTGATTCTGGTTCTGGTTGCATTCTCCAGCACGGTGTCCTGGTTGACCACACCTGAAGCACAAGCCATTATTGGGAGTGGGAACAGGAGCTTGTGACGGTGGAGCTGGAAGTCTTGACTGCCCAAATGGTGGTGGAGGCAGACGAGGTGCAGCATAGGTCTGCCTTGGGGCAAATGCATTTGGACGGTACATGCTGTTCGGGATCCATATCTTACGCTTCTGTGAGGGCGGGCCCGAAGATGAGCCCGTGTCACGGTTGCGCCTGTGAGAGCTCTGGTATTCCTGCAGACCAGTTTCGACATTGATGGCCTTGTTCACCAAGGTGGCGAAATCAGCAAAGTCATGCACTAGAAGTGCGAGCTTGATGTCAGCTTGAAGGCCATCACGGAACTTCTCCTGTCTACGTGCATCAGTTGCAATGTCCTCTTCAGCATAGCGAGACAAGTCCAGAAACTCCCGCTGATAAGCTTCAACAGTTTTGTTGCCTTGGGTGAGGTTGCGGAACTCACTCTTCTTCCGGTCCATGACTCCCTGAGGAATGAAGCGGGCACGGAAAGCTGCTTGGAAGTCTGGCCAGGTGATGATTGTTCCAGCTGGCAGAGTACGCCTGTGGCTGTCCCACCATTGAGCTGCGGGTCCCTTCAGAAAGAAGGAAGCAAAGTTGACATAGCTGGCAGGGGCCACATTGGCAGACTCCATCTCATAGGTGATGTCACGGAGCCAGTCATCAGCATCCAGAGGCTGAGTTGAGCTGCGGTACACAGTTGGATTGAGGCGCATGAAATCCTGCAGAGTTACTGGAGTTGGTTGTTGGTCCATATTGGGGCGAGGAAACTGAGCCATCATATTTTCCATGAATTGGCGGTTCAGTTCAAACTGTTGGATCATACCAGCCATGTACTCAGGTGGTGATGGGGCATTGCCACCACTACCACGACCACCTGGTCTTACCATCCTGCTAATATATAACAGGGGTAGTTCAGCATTGAGAAATTTGCAAAGACAAGAATCATTCATGATGAAACATGCATAATGAAAGGAGCACGATAGGTACTACATAGTAGTTGGCATAACTTACAAAAGGGGTCATGCATAGAGTTCAGTACACAGAGTTCAGTACATAGACTAAAACAACATAGGCGGCACACAGGCTCGCGGCGAATGCATCTAACACTACAAGCAAGCCTACATCAGTCCCAAGAGGTACTGTGGAGGTAATCGTAGCCCGACAGCTGGTAGTGAGGCAACGGATAGCCCTCCACGTCAGCAGACTGGGGGCCGCGGATACTCAGGTGTAGAGCCCGACGCTCAGGTGACAGAAGAGGACCAAGTGCGGGAGAGTAGCCTCCCACCTCTGGCTAACCGACACCGTGGGGCATCACGGTCCTGGCTGGGTAGATCGCAGTACGCGGTAGCTGTCTAGATCGGACAAAGGGGTGCAGCAGCGTCAGAGCACGGTAAAGGTGCTGACGGGTGGTGTACATCTCGTGGCGAAGAGCTCGGTTAGCTCGATCCAGCCCATCAGCATGCAGAACCAGGTTCTGATGGTAGAAGGGCTCTCGGGTGACAGTGGAGTAGGCAGCAGTATAGTATCCCTCCGCACCAACATCAGATGCGATAGGAATGTGCCTGAAAGGGGAGGTGTCCAACTCCCGATACTCTCCACGAAGACGTGTCAGAGCAGCATAGGCAGCATCGTGGACAGCCATATCGATGGTCACACCAACACCATGAGCGGTGTGCAGCACAGTAGTGGAGTCATACTCCTGCGAGTAGAGGTGGACGATGGCACGGTACTGCTCCTGGTTAAAGTCCTGGTACTCCTCGTGGACAGTGTACTCAGGGTGCCAGCGATAACCCAGATAGGTCATCATCTCAGCTAGCACAACAGGTGATCCCGAGGCACCAATGGCCGTCGTGTGACGCACGACCTGCCTCATGGGTTCCATCTGAAAGCAAAGACCTTTCAAAGGAGTCAAATGACAGTGTGTGAATTGTTCAAAATACTATTCTAAGAAACAACTATGGCTTATCCAACTTTGGGGTGAATGCGGTCACGGGATCCTAGTGTTAGAGTTAGTAAATTCGTTTAACCTGAATAGAAGAGAGGTTAGAGTCCCAGAGTAAAGGTCGAGGAGTAAAAGATCCTAGTACCACCCAATGGCGACGTGGGCCCGTAAGGCACACAGCCATGTTAGTAAAAGTTTTCTAAGGTCTAGACTCGACTTCGGCCAAGGAGTGTGGAAAGGGGGATTCCTACAGGCAGTCGGCTCTGATACCAACTTGTGACGCCCCCGATTTGGCCGTACACTAATCATGCACGCAAATGTGTACGATCAAGATCAGGGACTCACGGGAAGATATCACAACACAACTTTAAAACATAAATAAGTCATACAAGCATCATATTACAAGCCAGGGGCCTCGAGGGCTCGAATACAAGTGCTCGATCACAGACGAGTCAGCGGAAGCAACAATATCTGAGTACAGACATAAGTTAAACAAGTTTGCCTTAAGAAGGCTAGCACAAACTGGGATACAGATCGAACGAGGCGCAGGCCTCCTGCCTGGGATCCTCCTAACTACTCCTGGTCGTCGTCAGCGGCCTGCACGTAGTAGTAGGCACCTCCAGTGTCGTAGGAGTCGTCGTCGACGGTGGCGTCTGGCTTCTGGGCTCTAGCATCTGGTTGCGACAACCAAGTAGAAAGGAAAGGGGGAAAAAAGGGAGAAAGGCAACCGTGAGTACTCATCCAAAGTACTCGCAAGGAAGGAGCTACACTACATATGCATGGGTATATTTGTAAAGGGGCATATCAATGGGCTGAAATGCAGAATGCCAGAATAAGAGGGGGATAGCTAGTCCTGTCGAAGACTACGCTTTTGGCCATCTCCATCTTGCAGCAAGTAGAAGAGAGTAGATTGAAGTCCTCCAAGTAGCATCGCATAGCATAATCCTACCCGGCGATCCCCTCCTCGTCGCCCTGTTAGAGAGCGATCACCGGGTTGTATCTGGCACTTGGAAGGGTGTATTTTATTCAGTATCCGGTTCTAGTTGTCATAAGGTCAAGGTACAACTCCGGGTCGTCCTTTTACCGAGGGACACAGCTATTCGAATAGATAAACTTCCCTGCAGGGGTGCACCACATAACCCAACACGCTCGATCCCATTTGGCCGGACACACTTTTCTGGGTCATGCCCGGCCTCGGAAGATCAACACGTCGCAGCCCCACCTAAGCACAACAGAGAGGTCAGCACGCCGGTCTAACCCTATGCGCGCAGGGGTCTGGGCCCATCGCCCTATGCACACCTGCACGTTGCGTACGCGGCTGGAAGCAGACCTAGCCTAGTGGCGTTCCAGTCCAATCTAGCGCGCGCCACTCAGTCGCTGACGTCATGAAGGCTTCGGCTGATACCACGACGCCGGGATACCCATAACTACTCCCGCGTAGATGGTTAGTGCGTATAGACCAAATGGCCAGACTCAGATCAAATACCAAGAACTCGTTAAGCGTGTTAGGTCGAAGTAACCGCGGATGCCGTCCAGGGCCAGGCCCACCTCTCACCTAGGCAGTCTCAACCTGCCCTGTCGCTCCGCCACAAAGATCCACTTGCGGGTACTCCTACGAGCCGACCCGACTTTATTTACCACATGTGTCATGTATAGAGTATATAAGTATATACCCGTGATCACCGCCCAGGTGATCACGGCCCGATAGTATAGCACAGCAGACGGACAAGAATGTAGGGCCACTGATGGAAAACTAGCATCCTATACTAAGCATGTACGATTGCAGGTAAAAGTAACAACAGTAGTAGCAAGGATAGGCTATGCATCAGGATAGGATATCGGAAAGCAGTAACATGCTACACTACTCTAATGCAAGCAGTATAGAGAAGAATAGGCGATATCTGGTGATCAAGGGGGGGCTTGCCTGGTTGCTCTGGCAAGTAGGAGGGGTCGTCAACTCCGTAGTCGAACTGGGCAGTAGCAGTGTTGGTCTCGTAGTCTACCGGAGAGAAGAGGGGGAAGAAACAGTAAATACAATGCAGACATAAGCATGACGATGCGTGACATGACAATGAGCGGTGCTAGGTGTGTCCTAACGCGACAGTAGGTGGTACCGGCGAAGGGGGGGAACATCCGGGAAAGTACTCCCGATGTTTCGCGTTTTCGGACAGACGGACCGGAGGGGGAAAGTTGCGAGTTCGATAGGTTAGGGATGTGTGGTGGACGAACGGACTGCGTATCCGGATTCGTCTCATCGTTCTAAGCAACTTTCATGTACAAAGTATTTCCTTCCGAGTTACGGATTAAAAGATATGATTTTCAAAAGAATTTGTTAAATTCTGGAATTTAATTAATTATTTAATTTAATTCGAAATTTGGATTTATGACATCAGCATGAGGTCATGCTGACGTCAGCAGTCAACGTTGACCGTTGACCTGGTCAACCTGACAGGTGGGTCCCACCTGTGAGGGGCTGTTAGCTAATTAACTACTGTTTAATTAAATTAACTAACTAATTAGATTAATTTAAATAGGATTATTAACTTAATTAATTTAGTTAATT
>NW_025228385.1:28829-30369 GCF_018294505.1 Triticum aestivum | reverse complement strand
GACGTCGGGGGCGAGCGAGGCGACGGGGGCAAGCCCGATCCGATCTGGATCGGGGGAGGGAGGGGGAGAGTGGGGTGGGGTGTCGGTGGAGTGGGTGGGGGTGTCGGTGGGGGAGTGGGGGTGGGCCGGCCGGCTGGGCCTGGGGGTTGGCCCAGTTGGGCAAGGGTCCAGTGGGGGGCTCCTTTTCCCTTCTTTTTTTTCTGTTTGTTTCCTCTTTTGTATTTTCTTTCTTTTATTTATTTTCTTTTCTGTTTTATTTCAATTTAAATTATTTAGGCATTTTATAAAAATGTGTTTACTACACCATATTTACTTATGCAAAATATGGCATCTCCCGAACATTTTTGTTTTAAATTTTGAAAAACTTTTATCGTTGACATAAATTTGAATTTGAATTTTTAAACAGTTTGACCTAACGGTAGATTAGCAAAGTAACCGTGGTGACGTGGCACCATTAGCGTGGGATTACTGTAGCTTGATTATCCGGGCGTTACATCCGGATGGTTTTTGCATCCAGCATGCAACATTAAAAGCCACGTCATCAACTTTCAACCCTTTCTGACATAATTTGCTATTTTTAATGCATTTACTGATTTGCTTTGAGCTAAATGGACCTGAAATTGAAAAGCTCTACAAATGAACTCTGAAAAGGTTGAGACTTGGCATGGTATCATTATTTCATCCGCATAGCATGTGCAAAAAAGTAGAGAGGGTCAGGGCAAAAACTGGATGCACTTCGTGTACAAACTGGACAATCTCTTTCGAAGTATCAAGGTTTAGGACGAAAACTCATCTTTAACACCGGCAATTCAAAATTCTAATAACTTATTACAACTCCGGACGTTTTTTGCATTCAGCATGCACCATTCAAAGCCACGTCATCAACTTTAAACCCTTTCTGACATAATTTTCTATTTTTAATGCATTTACTGATTTGTTTTGAGCTAAATGGCCCTGAAATTGAAAAGCTCTACTAATGAACTCTGAAAAAGTTGAAACTTGGCATGGTATCATCATTTCACCCGCATAGCATGTGCAAAAAAGTAGAGAGGGTCACTGCAAAAACTAGATGCACTTCGTGTGCAAACTGGACAATCTCTTTCGAAGTATTAGGGGTTTCAGACGAAAACTCATGTGTTACACCGGCAATTGAAAATTTCAATAACTTATTACAACTCCGGACTTTTTTTGCATTCAGCATGCACCATTCAAAGCCACATCATCAACTTTCAACCCTTTCTGACATAATTTGCTATTTTTAATGCATTTACTGATTTGCTTTGAGCTAAATGGACCTGCAATTGAAAAGCTCAACAAATGAACTCTGAAAAGGTTGAAACTTGGCATGGTATCATCATTTCACCCGCATAGCATGTCCAAAAAATTAGAGAGGGTTACCGCAAAAACTGGCTGCACTTCGTGTGCAAACTGGACAATCTCCTTCGAAGTATCGGGGTTTCGGACGAAAACTCATCTGTTACATAGGCAATTTAAAATTTTAATAACTTATTACAACTCCGGACATCTTTTGCATTCAGCA
>NW_025228385.1:26012-27532 GCF_018294505.1 Triticum aestivum | reverse complement strand
TAATAACTTATTTCAAGTCCGGACCTTTTTTCCATCCAGCATGCTGCATTCAAAACCGCGTCATCAACTTTCAACCCTTTCCGACATAATTTGCTATTTTTCATGCATTTACTGATTTGTTTTGAGCTAAATGGCCCTGAAATTGAAAAGCTCTACAAATGAACTCTGAAAAGGTTGAAACCTGGCATGGTATCATCATTTCACCCGCATAGCATGTGCAAAAAAGGAGAAAGGGTCACCGCAAAAACTGGATGCACTTCGTGTGCAAACTAGACAATCTCTTTTGAAGTATCAGGGTTTCAGACGAAAACTCATCTGTTACACCGGCAATTCAAAATTTTAATAACTTATTACAACTCCGGATGTTTTTTGCATCCAGCATGCAACATTCAAAGCCACGTCATCAACTTTCAACCCTTTGTGACATAATTTGGTATTTTTAATGCATTTACTGATTTGTTTTGAGCTAAATGGCCCTGAAATTGAAAAGCTCTACATATGAACTCTGAAAAGGTAGAAACTTGGCATGGTATCATCATTTCACCCGCATAGCATGTGCAAAAAAGTTGAAAGGCTCTCGGCGAAAACTAGATGCACTTCGTGTACCAACTGGATGATCTATTTCGAAGTATCAGGGTTTTCAGACGAAAACTCATCTGTTACACTGGCAATTCAAAATTTTAATAACTTATTACAACTCCGGACGTTTTTTGCATTCAGCAAGCACAATTCAAAGCCACGTCATCAACTTTCAAACCTTTCCGACATAATTTGCGATTTTTCATGCATTTACCGATTTGTTTTGAGCTAAATGGCCCTGAAATTGAAAAGCTCTACAAATGAACTCTGAAAAGGTTGAAACTTGGAATGGTATCATTATTTCATCCGCATAGCATGTGCAAAAAAGTAGAGAGGGTCATGGCAAAACTGGATGCACTTCGTGTACAAACTGGACAATCTCTTTCGAAGTATCAGGGTTTCGGACGAAAACTCATCTGTTACACCAGCAATTCAAAATTTTAATAACTTATTACAACTCCGGACGTTTTTTGCATTCAGCATGCACAATTCAAAGCCACGTCATCAACTTTCAACCCTTTCGAACATAATTTGCTATTTTTAATGCATTAACTGATTTGTTTTGAGCTAAATGGCCCTGACATTCAAAAGCTCTACAAATGAACTCTGAAAAGGTTGAAACTTCTCAAGGTATCATCATTTCACCCGCATAGCATGTGCAAAAAAGGAGAGAGGGTCACCGCAAAAATTGGATGCACTTCGTGTGCGAACTGGACAATCTCTTTCGAAGTATCAGGGTTTCAGACGAAAACTCATCTGTTACACCGGCAATTCAAAATTTTAATAACTTGTTATAACTTCGGACGTTTTTTGCATCCAGCATGCAACATTCAAAGCCACGTCATCAACTTTCAACCCTTTCTGACATAATTTGCTATTTTTCATGCATGTACTGATTTGTTTTGAGCTAAGTGGCCCTGAAATTGAAAAGCTCTACAAAT
>NW_025228385.1:24066-25880 GCF_018294505.1 Triticum aestivum | reverse complement strand
TTTCGAAGTATCAGGGTTTCGGACAAAAACTCATCTGTTACATCGGCAATTCAAAATTTTACTAACTTATTACAACTGTGGACTTTTTTTGCATTCAGCATGCACCATTCAAAGCCACATCATCAACTTTCAACCCTTTGTGACATAATTTGCTATTTTTAATGCATTTACTGATTTCTTTTGAGCTAAATGGACCTGCAATTGAAAAGCTCTACAAATGAACTCTGAAAAGGTTGA
The DNA here is from genome assembly GCF_018294505.1 of Triticum aestivum. NCBI lineage: Eukaryota > Viridiplantae > Streptophyta > Magnoliopsida > Poales > Poaceae > Triticum > Triticum aestivum. Next base: position 25,643 of record NW_025228385.1, on the reverse strand, counting down.
AACTTGGCATGGTATCATCATTTCACCCACATAGCATGTCCAAAAAAGTAGAGAGGGTAACCGCAAAAACTGGATGCACTTGGTGTGCAAACTGGACAATCTCTTTCGAAGTATCAGGGTTTCGGACGAAAACTCATCTATTACACCGGCAATTCAAAATTTTAATAACTTATTAGAACTCCGGACGTTTTTTGCATTCAGCATGCACAACTCCAAGCCACGTCATCAACTTTCAACCCTTTCTGACATAATTTGCTATTTTTAATGCATTTACTGATTTGTTTTGAGCTAAATGGCCCTGAAATTGAAAAGCTCTACAAATGAACTCTGAAAAGTTTGAAACTTGGCATGGTATCATCATTTCACCCACATAGCAAGTGCAAAAAAGTTGAAAGGGTCACGGCAAAAACTAGATGTACTTCGTGTACCAACTGGACGATCTCTTTCGAAGTATCAGGGTTTCGGACGAAAACTCATCTGTTAAACCGACAATTCAAAATTTTAATAACTTATTACAACTCCGGACGTTTTTTCCATTCAACATGCTCCATTCAAAACCGCGTCATTAACTTTCAACCCTTTCCGACATAATTTGCTATTTTTCGTGCATTTACCGATTTGTTTTGAGCTAAGTGGCCCTGAAATTGAAAAGCTCTACAAATGAACTCTGAAAAGGTTGAAACTTGGAATGGTATCATCATTTCATCCGCATAGCATGTGCAAAAAAGTAGAGAGGGTCATGGCAAAAACTGGATGCACTTCGTGTACAAACTGGACAATCTCTTTCGGAGTATCAGGGTTTCGGACGAAAACTCATCTGTTACACCGGCAATTCAAAATTTTAATAACTTATCACAACTCCGGACGTTTTTTGCATTCATCATGCACAATTCAAAGCCACGTCATCAACTTTCAACCCTTTCTAACATAATTTGCTATTTTTAATGCATTTACTGATTTGTTTTGAGCTAAATGGCCCTGACATTGAAAAGCTCTACAAATGAACTCTGAAAAGGTTAAAACTTGGCATGGTATCATCATTTCACCCGCATAGCATGTCCAAAAAAGTAGAGTGGGTAACCGCAAAAACTAGATGGACTTCGTGTGCAAACTGGACAATCTCTTTCGAAGTATCAGGGTTTCGGACGAAAACTCATCTATTACACCGGCAATTCAAATTTTTAATAACTTATTAGAACTCCGGACTTTTTTGCATTCAGCGTGCACAACTCCAAGCCACGTCATCAACTTTCAACCCTTTCTGACATAATTTGCTATTTTTAATGCATTTACTGATTTGTTTTGAGCTAAATGGCCCTGAAATTGAAAAGCTCTACAGATGAACTCTGAAATGTTTGAAACTTGGCATGGTATCATCATTTCACCCGCATAGCAAGTGCAAAAAAGTTGAAAGGGTCACGGCAAAAACTAGATGCACTTCGTGTACCAACTGGACGATCTCTTTCGAAGTATCAGGGTTTCGGACGAAAACTCATCTGTTAAACCGACAATTCAAAATTTTAATAACTTATTACAACTCCGGACGTTTTTTCCATTCAACATGCTCCATTCAAAAC
>NW_025228385.1:21530-23569 GCF_018294505.1 Triticum aestivum | reverse complement strand
CAAAATTTTAATAACTTATCACAACTCCGGACGTTTTTTGCATTCAACATGCACAATTCAAAGCCACGTCATCAACTTTCAACCCTATCTAACATAATTTGCTATTTTTAATGCATTTACTGATTTGTTTTGAGCTAAATGGCCCTGACATTGAAAAGCTCTACAAATGAACTCTGAAAAGGTTGAAACTTCTCAAGGTATCATCATTTCACCCGCATAGCATGTGCAAAAAAGGAGAGAGGGTCACCGCAAAAACTGGATGCACTTCGTGTGCAAACTGGACAATCTCTTTCAAAGTATCAGGGTTTCAGACGAAAACTCATCTGTTACACCGGCAATTCAAAATTTTAATAACTTATTATAACTCCGGACGTTTTTCGCATCCAGCATGCAACATTCAAAGCCACGTCATCAACTTTCAACCCTTTCTGACATAATTTGCTATTTTTCATGCATTTACTGATTTGTTTTGAGTTAAGTGGCCCTGAAATTGAAAAGCTCTACAAATGAACTCTGAAAAGGTTGAAACTTGGCATGGTATCATCATTTCATCCACATAGCATGTTCAAAAAAGTAGAGAGGGTCATGGCAAAAACTGGATGCACTTCGTGTACAAACTGGACAATCTCTTTCGAAGTATCAGGGTTTCAGACGAAAACACATCCGTTACACCGGCAATTCAAAAGTTCAATAACTTATTACAACTCCGGACTTTTTTGCATTTATCATGCACCATTCAAAGCCACGTCATCAACTTTCAACCCTTTCTGACATAATTTGCTATTTTGAATGCATTTACTGATTTGTTTTGAGCTAAATGGCCCTAAAATTGAAAAGCTCTACAAATGAACTCTGAAAAGATTGAAACTTGGCATGGTATCATCATTTCACCCGCATAGCATGTGCAAAAAAGTAGAGAGGGTCACCGCAAAAACTGGATGCACATCGTGTAGAAACTTTACAATCTCTTTCGAAGTATCAGGGTTTCAGACAAAAACTCATCTGTTACATCGGCAATTCAAAATTTTAATAACTTATTACAACTCTGGACTTTTTTTGCATTCAACATGCACCATTCAAAGCCACATCATCAACTTTCAACCCTTTGTGACCTAATTTTCTATTTTTAATGCATTTACTGATTTCTTTTGAGCTAAATGGACCTGCAATTGAAAAGCTCTACAAATGAACTCTGAAAAGGTTGAAACTTGGCATGGTATCATCATTTCACCCACATAGCATGTCCAAAAAAGTAGAGAGGGTAACCGCAAAAACTGGATGCACTTCGTGTGCAAACTGGACAATCTCTTTCGAAGTATCAGGGTTTCGGACGAAAACTCATCTATTACACCGGCAATTCAAAATTTTAATAACTTATGAGAACTCCGGACGTTTTTTGCATTCAGCATGCACAACTCCAAGCCACGTCATCAACTTTCAAGCCTTTCTGACATAATTTGCTATTTTTAATGCATTTCCTGATTTCTTTTGAGCTAAATGGCCCTGAAATTGAAAAGCTCTACAAATGAACTCTGAAAAGTTTGAAACTTGGCATGGTATCATCATTTCACCCGCATAGCAAGTGCAAAAAAGTTGAAAGGGTCACGGCAAAAACTAGATGCACTTCGTGTACCAACAGGACGATCTCTTTCGAAGTATCAGGGTTTCGGACGAAAACTCATCTGTTAAACCGACAATTCAAAATTTTAATAACTTATTACAACTCCGGACGTTTTTTCCATTCAACATGCTCCATTCAAAACCGCGTCATCAACTTTCAACCCTTTCCGACATAATTTGCTATTTTTCGTGCATTTACCGATTTGTTTTGAGCTAAATGGCCCTGAAATTGAAAAGCTCTACAAATGAACTCTGAAAAGGTTGAAACTTGGAATGGTATCATCATTTCATCCGCATAGCATGTGCAAAAAAGTAGAGAGGGTCATGGCAAAAACTGGATGCACTTCGTGTACAAACTGGACAATCTCTTTCGAAGTATCAGGGTTTCGGACGAAAACTCATCTGTTACACCGGCAATT
>NW_025228385.1:20618-21520 GCF_018294505.1 Triticum aestivum | reverse complement strand
GTTGAAACTTGGAATGGTATCATCATTTCATCCGCATAGCATGTGCAAAAAAGTAGAGAGGGTCATGGCAAAAACTGGATGCAGTTCGTGTACAAACTGGACAATCTCTTTCGAAGTATCAGGGTTTCGGACGAAAACTCATCTGTTACACCGGCAATTCAAAATTTTAATAACTTATCACAGCTCCAGACGTTTTTTGCATTCAGCATGCACAATTCAAAGCCACGTCATCAACTTTCAACCCTTTCTAACATAATTTGCTATTTTTAATGCATTTACAGATTTGTTTTGAGCTAAATGGCCCTGACATTGAAAAGCTCTACAAATGAACTCTGAAAAGGTTGAAACTTGGCATGGTATCATCATTTCACCCACATAGCATGTCCAAAAAAGTAGAGAGGGTAACCGCAAAAACTGGATGCACTTCGTGTGCAAACTGGACAATCTCTTTCGAAGTATCAGGGTTTCGGACGAAAACTCATCTATTACACCGGCAACTCAAATTTTTAATAACTTATTAGAACTCCGGACTTTTTTGCATTCAGCGTGCACAACTCCAAGCCACGTCATCAACTTTCAACCCTTTCTGACATAATTTGCTATTTTTAATGCATTTACTGATTTGTTTTGAGCTAAATGGCCCTGAAATTGAAAAGCTCTACAAATGAACTCTGAAATGTTTGAAACTTGGCATGGTATCATCATTTCACCCGCATAGCAAGTGCAAAAAAGTTGAAAGGGTCACGGCAAAAACTAGATGCACTTCGTGTACCAACTGGACGATCTCTTTCGAAGTATCAGGGTTTCGGACGAAAACTCATCTGTTAAACCGACAATTCAAAATTTTAATAACTTATTACAACTCCGGACGTTTTTTCCATTCAACATGCTCCATTCAAAAC
>NW_025228385.1:16521-19545 GCF_018294505.1 Triticum aestivum | reverse complement strand
CAATCTCTTTCAAAGTATCAGGGTTTCAGACGAAAACTCATCTGTTACACCGGCAATTCAAAATTTTAATAACTTATTATAACTCCGGACGTTTTTTGCATCCAGCATGAAACATTCAAAGCCACGTCATCAACTTTCAACCCTTTCTGACATATTTTGCTATTTTTCATGCATTTACTGATTTGTTTTGAGTTAAGTGGCCCTGAAATTGAAAAGCTCTACAAATGAACTCTGAAAAGGTTGAAACTTGGCATGGTATCATCATTTCATCCACATAGCATGTTCAAAAAAGTAGAGAGGGTCATGGCAAAAACTGGATGCACTTCGTGTACAAACTGGACAATCTCTTTCGAAGTATCAGTGTTTCAGACGAAAACACATCTGTTACACCGGCAATTCAAAAGTTTAATAACTTATTACAACTCCGGACTTTTTTGCATTTATCATGCACCATTCAAAGCCACGTCATCAACTTTCAACCCTTTCTGACATAATTTGCTATTTTGAATGCATTTACTGATTTGTTTTGAGCTAAATGGCCCTAAAATTGAAAAGCTCTACAAATGAACTCTGAAAAGGTTGAAACTTGGCATGGTATCATCATTTCACCCGCATAGCATGTGCAAAAAAGTAGAGAGGGTCACCGCAAAAACTGGATGCACATCGTGTAGAAACTTTACAATCTCTTTCGAAGTGTCAGGGTTTCAGACAAAAACTCATCTGTTACACCGGCAATTCAAAATTTTAATAACTTATCACAACTCTGGACTTTTTTTGCATTCAACATGCACCATTCAAGGCCACATCATCAACTTTCAACCCTTTGTGACCTAATTTGTTATTTTTAATGCATTTACTGATTTCTTTTGAGCTAAATGGACCTGGAATTGAAAAGCTCTACAAATGAACTCTGAAAAGGTTGAAACTTGGCATGGTATCATCATTTCACCCACATAGCATGTCCAAAAAAGTAGAGAGGGTAACCGCAAAAACTGGATGCACTTCGTGTGCAAACTGGACAATCTCTTTCGAAGTATCAGGGTTTCGGACGAAAACTCATCTATTACACCGGCAATTCAAAATTTTAATAACTTATTATAACTCCGGACGTTTTTTGCATTCAGCATGCACAACTCCAAGCCACGTCATCAACTTTCAAGCCTTTCTGACATAATTTGCTATTTTTAATGCATTTACTGATTTGTTTTGAGCTAAATGGCCCTGAAATTGAAAAGCTCTACAAATGAACTCTGAAAAGTTTGAAACTTGGCATGGTATCATCATTTCACCCGCATAGCAAGTGCAAAAAAGTTGAAAGGGTCACGGCAAAAACTAGATGCACTTCGTGTACCAACTGGACGATCTCTTTCGAAGTATCAGGGTTTCGGACGAAAACTCATCTGTTAAACCGACAATTCAAAATTTTAATAACTTATTACAACTCCGGTCGTTTTTTCCATTCAACATGCTCCATTCAAAACCGCGTCATCAACTTTCAACCCTTTCCGACATAATTTGCTATTTTTCGTGCATTTACCGATTTGTTTTGAGCTAAATGGCCCTGAAATTGAAAAGCTCTACAAATGAACTCTGAAAAGGTTGAAACTTGGAATGGTATCATCATTTCATCCGCATAGCATGTGCAAAAAAGTAGAGAGGGTCATGGCAAAAACTGGATGCACTTCGTGTACAAACTGGACAATCTCTTTCGAAGTATCAGGGTTTCGGACGAAAACTCATCTGTTACACCGGCAATTAAATTTTTTAATAACTTATCACAACTCCGGATGTTTTTTGCATTCAGCATGCACAATTCAAAGCCACGTCATCAACTTTCAACCCTTTCTCACATAATTTGCTATTTTTAATGCATTTACTGATTTGTTTTGAGCTAAATGGCCCTGACATTGAAAAGCTCTACAAATGAACTCTGAAAAGGTTGAAACTTCTCAAGGTATCATCATTTCACCTGCATAGCATGTGCAAAAAAGTAGAGAGGGTAACCGCAAAAACTGGATGCACTTCGTGTGCAAACTGGACAATCTCTTTCGAAGTATCAGGGTTTCGGACGAAAACTCATCTATTACACCGGCAATTCAAATTTTTAATAACTTATAAGAACTCCGGACTTTTTTGCATTCAGCGTGCACAACTCCAAGCCACGTCATCAACTTTCAACCCTTTCTGACATAATTTGCTATTTTTAATGCGTTTACTGATTTGTTTTGAGCTAAATGGCCCTGAAATTGAAAAGCTCTACAAATGAACTCTGAAATGTTTGAAACTTGGCATGGTATCATCATTTCACCCGCATAGCAAGTGCAAAAAAGTTGAAAGGGTCACGGCAAAAACTAGATGCACTTCGTGTACCAACTGGACGATCTCTTTCGAAGTATCAGGGTTTCGGACGAAAACTGATCTGTTAAACCGACAATTCAAAATTTTAATAACTTATTACAACTCCGGACGTTTTTTCCATTCAACATGCTCCATTCAAAACCGCGTCATCAACTTTCAACCCTTTCCGACATAATTTGCTATTTTTCGTGCATTTACCGATTTGTTTTGAGCTAAATGGCCCTGAAATTGAAAAGCTCTACAAATGAACTCTGAAAAGGTTGAAACTTGCAATGGTATCATCATTTCATCCGCATAGCATGTGCAAAAAAGTAGAGAGGGTCATGGCAAAAACTGGATGCACTTCGTGTACAAACTGGACAATCTCTTTCGAAGTATCAGGGTTTCGGACGAAAACTCATCTGTTACACCGGCAATTCAAAATTTTAATAACTTATCACAACTCCGGACGTTTTTTGCATTCAGCATGCACAATTCAAAGCCACGTCATCAACTTTCAACCCTTTCTAACATAATTTGCTATTTTAATGCATTTACTGATTTGTTTTGAGCTAAATGGCCCTGACATTGAAAAGCTCTACAAATGAACTCTGAAAAGGTTGAAACTTCTCAAGGTATCATCATTTCACCCGCATAGCATGTGCAAAAAAGGAGAGAGGGTCACCG
>NW_025228385.1:14704-16374 GCF_018294505.1 Triticum aestivum | reverse complement strand
ACTGGATGCACTTCGTGTGCAAATTGGACAATCTCTTTCAAAGTATCAGGGTTTCAGACGAAAACTCATCTATTACACCGGCAATTCAAAATTTTAATAACTTATTATAACTCCGGACGTTTTTTGCATCCAGCATGCAACATTCAAAGCCACGTCATCAACTTTCAACCCTTTCTGACATAATTTGCTATTTTTCATGCATTTACTGATTTGTTTTGAGTTAAGTGGCCCTGAAATTCAAAAGCTCTACAAATGAACTCTGAAAAGGTTGAAACTTGGCATGGTATCATCATTTCATCCACATAGCATGTTCAAAAAAGTAGAGAGGGTCATGGCAAAAACTGGATGCACTTCGTGTACGAACTGGACAATCTCTTTCGAAGTATTTGGGTTTCAGACGAAAACACATCTGTTACACCAGCAATTCAAAAGTTATATAACTTATTACAACTCAGGACTTTTTTGCATTTATCATGCACCATTCAAAGCCACGTCATCAACTTTCAACCCTTTCTGACATAATTTGCTATTTTGAATGCATTTACTGATTTGTTTTGAGCTAAATGGCCCTAAAATTGAAAAGCTCTACAAATGAACTCTGAAAAGGTTGAAACTTGGCATGGTATCATCATTTCACCCGCATAGCATGTGCAAAAAAGTAGAGAGGGTCAACGCAAAAACTGGATGCACATCGTGTAGAAACTTTACAATCTCTTTCGAAGTATCAGGGTTTCAGACAAAAACTCATCTGTTACATCGGCAATTCAAAATATTAATAACTTTTTTTGCATTCAACATACACCATTCAAGGCCACATCATCAACTTTCAACCCTTTGTGACCTAATTTGTTATTTTTAATGCATTTACTGATTTCTTTTGAGCTAAATGGACCTGGAATTGAAAAGCTCTACAAATGAACTCCGAAAAGGTTGAAACTTGGCATGGTATCATCATTTCACCCACATAGCATGTCCAAAAAAGTAGAGAGGGTAACCGCAAAAACTAGATGCACTTCGTGTGCAAACTGGACAGTCTCTTTCGAAGTATCAGGGTTTCGGACGAAAACTCATCTTTTACACCGGCAATTCAAAATTTTAATAACTTATTATAACTCCGGACGTTTTTTGCATTCAGCATGCACAACTCCAAGCCACGTCATCAACTTTCAAGCCTTTCTAACATAATTTGCTATTTTTAATGCATTTACTGATTTGTTTTGAGCTAAATGGCCCTGAAATTGAAAAGCTCTACAAATGAACTCTGAAAAGTTTGAAACTTGGCATGGTATCATCATTTCACCTGCATAGCAAGTGCAAAAAAGTTGAAAGGGTCACGGCAAAAACTAGATGCACTTCGTGTACCAACTGGACGATCTCTTTCGAAGTATCAGGGTTTCGGACGAAAACTCATCTGTTAAACCGACAATTCAAAATTTTAATAACTTATTACAACTCCGGACGTTTTTTCCATTCAACATGCTCCATTCAAAACCGCGTCATCAACTTTCAACCCTTTCCGACATAATTTGCTATTTTTCGTGCATTTACCGATCTGTTTTGAGCTAAATGGCCCTAAAATTGAAAAGCTCTACAAATGAACTCTGAAAAGGTTGAAACTTGGAATGGTATCATCATTTCATCCGCATAGCATGTGCAAAAAAGTAGAGTGG
>NW_025228385.1:13767-14619 GCF_018294505.1 Triticum aestivum | reverse complement strand
GCATAGCATGTGCAAAAAAGTAGAGAGGGTCTTGGCAAAAACTGGATGCACTTCGTGTACAAACTGGACAATCTCTTTCGAAGTATCAGGGTTTCGGACGAAAACTCATCTGTTACACCGGCAATTCAAAATTTCAATAACTTATTACAACTCCGGACGTTGTTTGCATTCAGCATGCACAATTCAAAGCCACGTCATCAACTTTCAACCCTTTCTAACATAATTTGCTATTTTTAATGCATTTACTGATTTGTTTTCAGCTAAATGGCCCTGACATTGAAAAGCTCTACAAATGAACTCTGAAAAGGTTGAAACTTCTCAAGGCATCATCATTTCACCCGCATAGCATGTGCAAAAAAGTAGAGATGGTCACCGCAAAAACTGGATGCACTTCGTGTGCAAACTGGACAATCTCTTTCGAAGTATCAGGGTTTCAGACGAAAACTCATCTGTTACACCGGCAATTCAAAATTTTAATAACTTATTACAACTCCGGACTTTTTTTGCATTCAGCATACACCATTCAAAGCCACATCATCAACTTTCAACCCTTTCTGACATAATTTGCTATTTTTAATGCATTTACTGATTTGTTTTGAGCTAAATGGCCCTGAAATTGAAAAGCTCTACATATGAACTCTGAAAAGGTTGAAACTTGGCATGGTATCATAATTTCACCCGCATAGCATGTGCAAAAAAGTAGAGAGGGTCACGGCAAAAACTGGATGCACTTCGTGTACAAACTGGACAATCTCTTTCGAAGTATCAGGGTTTCGGACAAAAACTCATCTGTTACATCGGCAATTCAAATTTTTAATAACTTATTACAACTCTGGACTTTTTTTGCATTCA
>NW_025228385.1:10940-12307 GCF_018294505.1 Triticum aestivum | reverse complement strand
TATTACAACTCCGGACGTTTTTTGCATTTAGCATGCACCATTCAAAGCCACATCATCAACTTTCAACCCTTTCTCACATAATTTGCTATTTTTAATGCATTTACTGATTTGTTTTGAGCTAAATGGCCCTAAAATTGAAAAGCTCTACATATGAACTCTCAAAAGGTTGAAACTTGGCATGGTATCATCATTTCACCCGCATAGCATGTGCAAAAAAGTAGAGAGCGTCACGGCAAAAACTGGATGCACATCGTGTACAAACTGGACAATCTCTTTCGAAGTATCAGGGTTTCGGACAAAAACTCATCTGTTACATCGGCAATTCAAAATTTTAATAACTTATTACAACTCTGGACTTTTTTTGTATTCAGCATGCACCATTCAAAGCCACATCATCAACTTTCAACCCTTTGTGACATAATTTGCTATTTTTAATGCATTTACTGATTTGTTTTGAGCTAAATGGACCTGCAATTGGAAAGCTCTACAAATGAACTCTGAAAAGGTTGAAACTTCTCAAGGCATCATCATTTCACCCGCATAGCATGTGCAAAAAAGTAGAGAGGGTCTTGGCAAAAACTGGATGCACTTCGTGTACAAACTGGACAATCTCTTTCGAAGTATCAGGGTTTCGGACGAAAACTCATCTGTTACACCGGCAATTCAAAATTTTAATAACTTATTACAACTCCGGACGTTGTTTGCATTTAGCATGCACAATTCAAAGCCACGTCATCAACTTTCAACCCTTTCTAACATAATTTGCTTTTTTTAATGCATTTACTGATTTGTTTTCAGCTAAATGGCCCTGACATTGAAAAGCTCTACAAATGAACTCTGAAAAGGTTGAAACTTCTCAAGGCATCATCATTTGCTATTTTTAATGCATTTACTGATTTGTTTTGAGCTAAATGGCCCTAAAATTGAAAAGCTCTACATATGAACTCTCAAAAGGTTGAAGCTTGGCATGGTATCATCATTTCACCCGCATAGCATGTGCAAAAAAGTAGAGTGTCACGGCAAAAACTGGATGCACATCGTGTACAAACTGGACAATCTCTTTCGAAGTATCAGGGTTTCGGACGAAAACTCATCTGTTACATCGGCAATTCAAAATTTTAATAACTTATTACAACTCTGGACTTTTTTTGCATTCAGCATGCACCATTCAAAGCCACATCATCAACTTTCAACCCTTTGTGACATAATTTGCTATTTTTAATGCATTTACTGATTTGTTTTGAGCTAAATGGACCTGCAATTGGAAAGCTCTACAAATGAACTCTGAAAAGGTTGAAACTTGGCATGGTATCATCATTTCACCCACATAGCATGTCCAAAAAAGTAGAGAGGGTAACCGCAAAAAC
>NW_025228385.1:10346-10930 GCF_018294505.1 Triticum aestivum | reverse complement strand
GAACTCTGAAAAGGTTGAAACTTGGAATGGTATCATCATTTCATCCGCATAGCATGTGCAAAAAAGTAGAGAGGGTCATGGCAAAAACTGGATGCACTTCGTGTACAAAATGGACAATCTCTTTCGAAGTATCAGGGTTTCGGACGAAAACTCATCTGTTACGCCGGCAATTCAAAATTTTAATAACTTATTACAACTCCGGACGTTTTTTGCATTCAGCATGCACAATTCAAAGCCACGTCATCAACTTTCTACCCTTTCTAACATAATTTGCTATTTTTAATGCATTTACTGATTTGTTTTGAGCTAAATGGCCCTGACATTGAAAAGCTCTACAAATGAACTCTGAAAAGGTTGAAACTTCTCAAGGTATCATCATTTCACCCCCATAGCATGTGTAAAAAAGGAGAGAGGGTCAGCGCAAAAACTGGATGCACTTCATGTGCAAACATGGCAATCTCTTTTGAAGTATCAGGGTTTTAGACGAAAACTCATCTGTTACACCGGCAATTCAAAATTTTAATAACTTATTACAACTCCGGACGTTTTTTGCATCCAGCATGCAACATTCAAAGCCACATCAT
>NW_025228385.1:9479-10336 GCF_018294505.1 Triticum aestivum | reverse complement strand
GGACGAAAACTCATCTGTTACACCGGCAATTCAAAATTTTAATAATTTATTAGAACTCCGGACGTTTTTTGCATTCAGCATGCACAACTCCAAGCCACGTCATCAACTTTCAACCCTTTCTGAAATAATTGGCTATTTTTAATGCATTTACTGATTTGTTTTGAGCTAAATGGCCCTGAAATTGAAAAGCTCTACAAATGAACTCTGAAAAGTTTGAAACTTGGTATGGTATCATCATTTCACCCGCATAGCAAGTGCAAAAAAGTTGAAAAGGGCACAGCAAAAACTAGATGCACTTCGTGTACCAACTGGACGTTCTCTTTCGAAGTATCAGGGTTTCGGACGAAAACTCATCTGTTACACCGGCAATTCAAAATTTTAATAACTTATTACAACTCCGGACGTTTTTTCCATTCAGCATGCTCCATTCAAAACCGCGTCATCAAATTTCAACCCTTTTCGACATAATTTGCTATTTTTCATGCATTTATCGATTTGTTTTGAGCTAAATGGCCCTGAAATTGAAAAGCTCTACAAATGAACTCTGAAAAGGATGAAACTTGGAATGGTATCATCATTTCATCCGCATAGCATGTGCAAAAAAGTAGAGAGGGTCATGGCAAAAACTGGATGCACTTCGTGTGCAAACTGGACAATCTGTTTCGAAGTATCAGGGTTTCGGACGAAAACTCATCTCTTACACCGGCAATTCAAAATTTTAATAACTTCTTAGAACTCCGGACGTTTTTTGCATTCGGCATGCACAACTCCAAGCCACGTCATCAACTTTCAACCCTTTCTGAAATAATTTGCTATTTTGAATGCATTTACTGATTTGTTTTGAGCCAAATGGCCCT
>NW_025228385.1:8351-9469 GCF_018294505.1 Triticum aestivum | reverse complement strand
ATGGTATCATCATTTCATCCGCATAGCATGTGCAAAAAAGTAGAGAGGGTCATGGCAAAAACTGGATGCACTTCGTGTACAAAATGGACAATCTCTTTCGAAGTATCAGGGTTTCGGACGAAAACTCATCTTTTACGCCGGCAATTCAAAATTTTAATAACTTATTACAACTCCGGACGTTTTTTGCATTCAGCATGCACAATTCAAAGCCACGTCATCAACTTTCTACCCTTTCTAACATAATTTGCTTTTTTTAATGCATTTACTGATTTGTTTTGAGCTAAATGGCCCTGAAATTGAAAAGCTCTACATATGAACTCTGAAAAGGTTGAAACTTGGCATGGTATCATCATTTCACCCGCATAGCATGTGCGAAAAAGTAGAGAGGGTCAGCGCAAAAACTGGATGCACTTCGTGTGCAAACATGACAATCTCTTTTGAAGTATCAGGGTTTCAGACGAAAACTCATCTGTTACACCGGCAATTCAAAATTTTAATAACTTATTACAACTCCGGACGTTTTTTGCATTTAGCATGCACCATTCAAAGCCACATCATCAACTTTCAACCTTTTCTGACATAATTTGCTATTTTTAATGCATTTACTGATTTGTTTTGAGCTAAATGGCCCTGAAATTGAAAAGCTCTACATATGAACTCTGAAAAGGTTGAAACTTGGCATGGTATCATCATTTCACCCGCATAGCATGTGCAAAAAAGTAGAGAGCGTCAAGGCAAAAACTGGATGCACATCGTGTACAAACTGGACAATCTCTTTCGAAGTATCAGGGTTTCGGACAAAAACTCATCTGTTACATCGGCAATTCAAAATTTTAATAACTTATTTCAACTCTGGACTTTTTTTGCATTCAGCATGCACCATTCAAAGCCACATCATCAACTTTCAACCCTTTGTGACATAATTTGCTATTTTTAATGCATTTACTGATTTGTTTTGAGCTAAATGGACCTGCAATTGGAAAGCTCTACAAATGAACTCTGAAAAGGTTGAAACTTGGCATGGTATCATCATTTCACCCACATAGCATGTCCAAAAAAGCAGAGAGGGTAACCGCAAAAACTGGGTGCACTTCGTGTGCAAACTGGACAATCGCTTT
>NW_025228385.1:7754-8341 GCF_018294505.1 Triticum aestivum | reverse complement strand
GCTCTACAAATGAACTCTGAAAAGGTTGAAACTTGGCATGGTATCATCATTTCACCCACATAGCATGTCCAAAAAAGTAGAGAGGGTAACCGCAAAAACTGGATGCACTTCGTGTGCAAACTGGACAATCTCTTTCGAAGTATCAGGGTTTCGGACGAAAACTCATCTGTTACACCGGCAATTCAAAATTTTAATAACTTATTAGAACTCCGGACGTTTTTTGCATTCAGCATGCACAACTCCAAGCCACGTCATCAACTTTCAACCCTTTCTGACATAATTTGCTATTTTTAATGCATTTACTGATTTGTTTTGAGCTAAATGGCCCTGAAATTGAAAAGCTCTACGAATGAACTCTGAAAAGTTTGAAACTTGGCATGGTATCATCATTGCACCCGCATAGCAAGTGCAAAAAACTTGAAAGGGTCACGGAAAAACTAGATGCACTTCGTGTACCAACTGGACGATCTCTTTCGAAGTATCAGGGTTTCGGACAAAAACTCATCTGTTACACCGGCAATTCAAAATTTTAATAACTTATTACAACTCCGGACGTTTTTTCCATTCGCCATGCTCCATTCAAAACC
>NW_025228385.1:6739-7464 GCF_018294505.1 Triticum aestivum | reverse complement strand
AAAATTTTAATAACTTATTACAACTCCGGACGTTGTTTGCATTCAGCATGCACAATTCAAAGCCACGTCATCAACTTTCAACCCTTTCTGACATAATTTCCTTTTTTTAATGCATTTACTGATTTGTTTTCAGCTAAATGGCCCTGACATTGAAAAGCTCTACAAATGAACTCTGAAAAGGTTGAAACTTCTCAAGGCATCATCATTTCACCCGCATAGCATGTGCAAAAAAGGAGAGATGGTCACCGCAAAAACTGGATGCACTTCGTGTGCAAACTGGACAATCTCTTTCGAAGTATCAGGGTTTCAGACGAAAACTCATCTATTACACCGGCAATTCAAAATTTTAATAACTTATTACAACTCCGGACTTTTTTTGCATTCAGCATGCACCATTCAAAGCCACATCATCAACTTTGAACCCTTTCTGACATAATTTGCTATTTTTAATGCATTTACTGATTTGTTTTGAGCTAAATGGCCCTGAAATTGAAAAGCTCTACATATGAACTCTGAAAAGGTTGAAACTTGGCATGGTATCATAATTTCACCCGCATAGCATGTGCAAAAAAGTAGAGAGGGTCACGGCAAAAACTGGATGCACTTCGTGTACAAACTGGACAATCTCTTTCGAAGTATCAGGGTTTCGGACAAAAACTCATCTGTTACATCGGCAATTCAAATTTTTAATAACTTATTACAACTCTGGACTTTTTTTGCATTCA
>NW_025228385.1:3999-5457 GCF_018294505.1 Triticum aestivum | reverse complement strand
AATTTTAATAACTTAGTACAACTCCGGACGTTTTTTCCATTCAACATGCTCCATTCAAAACCGCGTCATCAACTTTCAACCCTTTCTGACATAATTTGCTATTTTTCGTGCATTTACCGATTTGTTTTGAGCTAAATGGCCCTGAAATTGAAAAGCTCTACAAATGAACTCTGAAAAGGTTGAAACTTGGAATGGTATCATCATTTCATCCGCATAGCATGTGCAAAAAAGTAGAGAGGGTCATGGCAAAAACTGGATGCACTTCGTGTACAAACTGGACAATCTCTTTCGAAGTATCAGGGTTTCGGACGAAAACTCATCTGTTACACCGGCAATTCAAAATTTTAATAACTTATCACAACTCCGGACGTTTTTTGCATTCAGCATGCACAATTCAAAGCCACGTCATCAACTTTCAACCCTTTCTAACATAATTTGCTATTTTTAATGCATTTACTGATTTGTTTTGAGCTAAATGGCCCTGACATTGAAAAGCTCTACAAATGAACTCTGAAAAGGTTGAAACTTCTCAAGGTATCATCATTTCACCCGCATAGCATGTGCAAAAAAGGAGAGAGGGTCACCGCAAAAACTGGATGCACTTCTTGTGCAAACTGGACAATCTCTTTCAAAGTATCAGGGTTTCAGATGAAAACTCATCTGTTACACCGGCAATTTAAAATTTTAATAACTTATTATAACTCCGGACGTTTTTTGCATCCAGCATGCAACATTGAAAGCCACGTCATCAACTTTCAACCCTTTCTGACATAATTTGCTATTTTTCATGCATTTACTGATTTGTTTTGAGTTAAGTGGCCCTGAAATTGAAAAGGTCTACAAATGAACTCTGAAAAGGTTGAAACTTGGCATGGTATCATCATTTCATCCACATAGCATGTTCAAAAAAGTAGAGAGGGTCATGGCAAAAACTAGATGCACTTCGTGTACAAACTGGACAATCTCTTTCGAAGTATCAGGGTTTTAGACGAAAACACATCTGTTACACCGGCAATTCAAAAGTTTAATAACTTATTACAACTCCGGACTTTTTTGCATTTATCATGCACCATTCAAAGCCACGTCATCAACTTTCAACCCTTTCTGACATAATTTGCTATTTTGAATGCATTTACTGATTTGTGTTGAGCTAAATGGCCCTAAAATTGAAAAGCTCTACAAATGAACTCTGAAAAGGTTGAAACTTGGCATGGTATCATCATTTCACCCGCATAGCATGTGCAAAAAAGTAGAGAGGGTCACCGCAAAAACTGGATGCACATCGTGTAGAAACTTTACAATCTCTTTCGAAGTATCAGGGTTTCAGACAAAAACTCATCTGTTACATCGGCAATTCAAAATTTTAATAACTTATTACAACTCTGGACTTTTTTTGCATTCAGCATGCACCATTCAAAGCCACATCATCAACTTTCAACCCTTTGTGACCTAATTTGC
>NW_025228385.1:3179-3989 GCF_018294505.1 Triticum aestivum | reverse complement strand
ATTTTTAATGCATTTACTGATTTCTTTTGAGCTAAATGGACCTGCAATTGAAAAGCTCTACAAATGAACTCTGAAAAGGTTGAAACTTGGCATGGTATCATCATTTCACCCACATAGCATGTCCAAAAATGTAGAGAGGGTAACCGCAAAAACTGGATGCACTTCGTGTGCAAACTGGACAATCTCTTTCGAAGTATCAGGGTTTCGGACGAAAACTCATCTATTACACCGGCAATTCAAAATTTTAATAACTTATTAGAACTCCGGACGTTTTTTGCATTCAGCATGCACAACTCCAAGCCACGTCATCAACTTTCAAGCCTTTCTGACATAATTTGCTATTTTTAATGCATTTACTGATTTGTTTTGAGCTAAATGGCCCTGAAATTGAAAAGCTCTACAAATGAACTCTGAAAAGTTTGAAACTTGGCATGGTATCATCATTTCACCCGCATAGCAAGTGCAAAAAAGTTGAAAGGGTCACGGCAAAAACTAGATGCACTTCGTGTACCAACTGGACGATCTCTTTCGAAGTATCAGGGTTTCGGACGAAAACTCATGTGTTAAACCGACAATTCAAAATTTTAATAACTTATTACAACTCCAGACGTTTTTCCATTCAACATGCTCCATTCAAAACCGCGTCATCAACTTTCAACCCTTTCCGACATAATTTGCTATTTTTCGTGCATTTACCGATTTGTTTTGAGCTAAATGGCCCTGAAATTGAAAAGCTCTACAAATGACCTCTGAAAAGGTTGAAACTTGGAATGGTATCATCATTTCATCCGCATAGCATGTGCAAAAAAG
>NW_025228385.1:1425-3143 GCF_018294505.1 Triticum aestivum | reverse complement strand
ATCTGTTACACCGGCAATTCAAAATTTTAATAACTTATCACAACTCCGGACGTTTTTTGCATTCAGCATGCACAATTCAAAGCCACGTCATCAACTTTCAACCCTTTCTAACATAATTTGCTATTTTTAATGCAGTTACTGATTTGTTTTGAGCTAAATGGCCCTGACATTGAAAAGCTCTACAAATGAACTCTGAAAAGGTTGAAACTTCTCAAGGTATCATCATTTCACCCGCATAGCATGTGCAAAAAAGGAGAGAGGGTCACCGCAAAAACTGGATGCACTTCGTGTGCAAACTGGACAATCTCTTTCGAAGTATCAGGGTTTCAGACGAAAACACATCTGTTACACCGGCAATTCAAAAGTTTAATAACTTATTACAACTCCGGACTTTTTTGCATTTATCATGCACCATTCAAAGCCACGTCATCAACTTTCAACCTTTTCTTACATAATTTGCTATTTTGAATGCATTTACTGATTTGTTTTGAGCTAAATGGCCCTAAAATTGAAAAGCTCTACAAATGAACTCTAAAAAGGTTGAAACTTGGCATGGTATTATCATTTCACCCGCATAGCATGTGCAAAAAAGTAGAGAGGGTCACCGCAAAAACTGGATGCACATCGTGTAGAAACTTTACAATCTCTTTCGAAGTATCAGGGTTTCAGACAAAAACTCATCTGTTACATCGGCAATTCAAAATTTTAATAACTTATTACAACTCTGGACTTTTTTTGCATTAAACATGCACCATTCAAAGCCACATCATCAACTTTCAACCCTTTGTGACCTAATTTGCTATTTTTAATGCATTTACTGATTTCTTTTGAGCTAAATGGACCTGCAATTGAAAAGCTCTACAAATGAACTCTGAAAAGGTTGAAACTTGGCATGGTATCATCATTTCACCCACATAGCATGTCCAAAAAAGTAGAGAGGGTAACCGCAAAAACTGGATGCACTTCGTGTGCAAACTGGACAATCTCTTTCGAAGTATCAGGGTTCCGGACGAAAACTCATCTATTACACCGGCAATTCAAAATTTTAATAAATTATTAGAACTCCGGACGTTTTTTGCATTCAGCATGCACAACTCCAAGCCACGTCATCAACTTTCAAGCCTTTCTGTCATAATTTGCTATTTTTAATGCATTTACTGATTTGTTTTGAGCTAAATGGCCCTGAAATTGAAAAGCTCTACAAATGAACTCTGAAAAGTTTGAAACTTGGCATGGTATCATCATTTCACCCGCATAGTAAGTGCAAAAAAGTTGAAAGGGTCACGGCAAAAACTAGATGCACTTCGTGTACCAACTGGACGATCTCTTTCGAAGTATCAGGGTTTCGGACGAAAACTCATCTGTTAAACCGACAATTCAAAATTTTAATAACTTATTACAACTCCGGACGTTTTTTCCATTCAACATGCTCCATTCAAAACCGCGTCATCAACTTTCAACCCTTTCCGACATAATTTGCTATTTTTCGTGCATTTACCGATTTGTTTTGAGCTAAATGGCCCTGAAATTGAAAAGCTCTACAAATGAACTCTGAAA
The DNA here is from genome assembly GCF_018294505.1 of Triticum aestivum. NCBI lineage: Eukaryota > Viridiplantae > Streptophyta > Magnoliopsida > Poales > Poaceae > Triticum > Triticum aestivum. Next base: position 1,586 of record NW_025228385.1, on the reverse strand, counting down.
AGGTTGAAACTTGGAATGGTATCATCATTTCATCCGCATAGCATGTGCAAAAAAGTAGAGAGGGTCATGGCAAAAACTGGATGCACTTCGTGTACAAACTGGACAATCTCTTTCGAAGTATCAGGGTTTCGGACGAAAACTCATCTGTTACACCGGCAATT
>NW_025228385.1:0-1415 GCF_018294505.1 Triticum aestivum | reverse complement strand
CTATTCTTAATGCATTTACTGATTTGTTTTGAGCTAAATGGCCCTGCAATTGAAAAGCTCTACAAATGAACTCTGAAAAGGTTGAAACTTGGCATGGTATCATCATTTCACCCACATAGCATGTGCAAAAAAGTAGAGAGGGTCATGGCAAAAACTGGATGCACTCCGTGTACAAACTAGACAATCTCTTTCGAAGTATCTGGGTTTCGGACGAAAACTCATCTGTTAGACTGGCAATTCAAAATTTTAATAACTTATTACAACTCCAGACGCTTTTTGCATGCAGCATGCACCATTCAAAGCCACGTCATCAACTTTCAACCCTTTGTGACATAATTTTCTATTCTTAATGCATTTACTGATTTGTTTTGAGCTAAATGGCCGTGCAATTGAAAAGCTCTACAAATGAACTCTGAAAAGGTTGAAACTTGGTATGGTATCATCATTTCACCCGCATAGAATGTGCAAAAAAGTAGAGAGGGTCACCGCAAAAACTGGATGCACTTCGTGTGCAAAGTGGACAATCACTTTCGAAGTATCAGGGTTTTAGACGAAAACTCATCTGTTACACCGGCAATTCAAAATTTTATTAACTTATTACAACTCCGGATGTTTTTTGCATCCAGCATGCAACATTCAAAGCCACGTCATCAACATTCAACCCTTTCTGACATAATTTACTATTTTTAACGCATTTACTGATTTGTTTTGAGCTAAATGGCCCTGAAATTGAAAAGCTCTACAAATGAACTCTGAAAATGTTGAAACTTGGCATGGTATCATCATTTCACCCGCATAGCTTGTGCAAAAAAGTAGAGAGGGTCATGGCAAAAACTGGATGCACTTCATGTACAACCTGGACAATCTCTTTCGAAGTATCAGGGTTTCGGACGAAAACTCATCTGTTAGACCGGCAATTCAAAATTTTAATAACTTATTACAACTCCGGATGTTTTTTGCATCCAACATGCAACATTGAAAGCCACGTCATCAACTTTCGACCCTTTCTGACATAATTTGCTATTTTTAATGCATTTACTGATTTGTTTTGAGCTAAATGGCCCTGAAATTGAAAAGCTCTACAAATGAACTCTGAAAAGGTTGAAACTTGGCATGGTATCATCATTTCACCCACATAGCATGTGCAAAAAAGTAGAGTGGGTCATGGCAAAAACTGGATGCACTCCGTGTACAAACTGGACAATCTCTTTCGAAGTATCAGGGTTTCGGACGAAAACTCATCTGTTAGACCGGCAATTCAAAATTTTAATAACTTATTACAACTCCGGACGCTTTTTGCATTTAGCATGCACCATTCAAAGCCACGTCATCAACTTTCAACCCTTTGTGACATAATTTTCTATTCTTAATGCATTTACTGATTTGTTTTGAGCTAAATGGCCCTGCAATTGAAA
>NW_025228384.1:63267-66247 GCF_018294505.1 Triticum aestivum | reverse complement strand
GGGGGGGCCGTCGCACTCACCGGGCGGCCTTGAAGTTGAAGTTATGGGGTTCGTCGCGCTCGCCGCTGTACAGGCAGGAGAAGAGACCCCTGCGGCTGGACCTTGTTGGGCGGCATGATGCGACTGCGATTGATGCGGCGATTCGGCCGGGTCGGCTGGATATATATAGGGCTCAGGGTGGCCCGTTTGGGATCGATAACACTGCCGTTCCGATCCGGATTTAGCTCGGTCTGACCGAGCGGACCGAGAACTGCCGCCGGCGCAGGCGCTGGTTTCCTCTTCAAGAGATAGAAGAAGAGTAGAGGAAGTGGCACCAGCTCGTGGACGATGCTCGACTCCTTCGCGTCGCCGTCCATGTCCACGGCAAGACGTAGAAGAAGAGGAATCGCACGGGGATAGTGGCCGCCTGTGTCCATCATTTCATGGGCAGTTATACCAAACTAAAACCAGTTAAGGCTAATTGCGTGGAATTTATCCCTGCATGGCCGCATATCTCTCTTGCTTTTTCTTCCTCGCATGCAGGTTAAGTAATGGAAAGAAGATAGAATAAGGGTCTGTCTAGGATACATCTAGATGTGACATAGTTATGTCACATCTAAGTTGATGTTCACTATGTTTGTGGTCTATTTTTTCCTAGTTTTTTTTTTGTTTCTTGTTGCTACATTATATTCTTGTGGGAGCTTAGATGTGATATTCTTAAATAACATCTAGATGTGAATTTGACAAACTGATAGAATAATTGCGGGAACAATATTGGAATGAGAGCGCTTTTATTTTTTTTCTGGCGCGTGTAAATTGCTCTGTTGTAACGGCAAGAAAGTGTTTCCTTAGAAGAGGACTCGAACTGTTTTTCTTCCTTTTATTCTGTTGGAAGTGGAACCGCGAGAAAGTGTTTTCCTAGAAGACATATTTTAGTGTGTTTGTTAATTCGTTTACTACTCCCTTTGTCCCATAATATAAAAACATTTTTGACACTAGTGTAGTGTAAAAACGTTCTTATATTATGGGACGCAGGGAGTAGTTCGTATGTAGTCTATATTAAAATAGTTCATCCATTTTAGTCAGTATATAGTTCATATTAAAATATACAAAACATCTTATATTTGTAAACGGACGAAAGTACTTCTTATGAAGATTGCAAGCTAACCTCTTTATCCAAATGTATTGCGCAAGGAAAAAACCAGATAGAAAGTAAAAAAGAAAAAGGAAAAACCAGATAAAATCGATGACACTGAGGAAAGTAACAAAGAAAACCGAAAAAGAGAAAGAAGTAAAAGGACAAAAAAGAGAAAAAACCGAAAAAAACCTGATGCAAAATAGTGAATGTCCCGATAATAAAACCACAGGAGAAAAAACTCATGTGCAGTACAATATTGCGCAACTCCAGAGATCTTCAAAGCACGACGGTCCCCCGGGATATAGACCACTCGGTAACACCCAAGGTAAGGACGGACTTGGCCTCCTCTGCGGCACAAGTTGGCTTCTGTTTCCAAGGCCAAATACCGTCTGTGGATTTGGTTCTAAAGCTAAAAATTAAAAAACTCCTCTCCAAGACACTAGCACCATAAACCAAGCGTTACTACAATACATTAAACCGAGTGTAACCACATTGGTGTCTGGGCACGACGAACTTTGGCAACGGAGCATACTCAGGGAGAATACTTTTATCTTGAAATTTAGTGAGAGATCATCTTATAATGCTACCGTCAATCAAAGCAATATAAGATGCATAAAAGATAAACATCACATGCAATCAATATAAGTGATATGATACGGCCATCATCATCTTGTGCTTGTGATCTCCATCTCTGAAGCACCGCCATGATCACCATCGTCACCGGCGCGACACCTTGATCTCCATCGTAGCATCGTTGTCGTCTCGCCAATCTTATGCTTCTACGACTATCGCTACCGCTTAGTGATAAAGTAGAGCATTATAGGGCGATTGCATTGCATACAATAAAGCGACAACCATATGGCTCCTGCCAGTTGCCGATAACTTGGTTACAAAACATGATCATCTCATACAATAAAATTTAGCATCATGTCTTGACCATATCACATCACAACATGCCCTGCAAAAACAAGTTAGACGTCCTCTACTTTGTTGTTGCAAGTTTTACGTGACTGCTACGGGCTTAGCAAGATCTGTTCTTACCTACGCATCAAAACCACAATGATAGTTCGTCAAGTTAGTGTTGTTTTAACCTTCGCATGGACAGGGCGTAGCCACACTCGGTTCAAGTAAAGTTGGAGAAACTAACACCCGCTAGTCACCTGTGTGCATAGCACGGCGGTAAAACCAGTCTCGCGTAAGCGTAAGCGTAATGTCGGTCCGGGCCGCTTCATTCAACAATATCGCCGAACCAAAGTATGACATGCTGGTAAGCAGTATCACTTATATCGCCCACAACTCACTTGTGTTCTACTCGTGCATATGACATCTACGCATAAAACCAGGCTTGGATGCCACTGTTGGGAACGTGGTAATTTCAAAAAAAAATCCTACACACACGCAAGATCATGGTGATGCATAGCAACGAGAGGGGAGAGTGTTGTCCACGTACCCTCGTAGACCGAAAGCGGAAGCGTTAGCACAACGCGGTTGATGTAGTCGTACGTCTTCATGATCCGACCGATCAAGTACCGAACGCACGGCACCTCCGAGTTCAGCACACGTTCAGCCCGATGACGTCCCTCGAACTCCGATCCAGCCGAGTGTTGAGGGAGAATTTCATCAGCACGACGGCGTGGTGACGACGATGATGTTCTACCGATGCAGGGCTTCTCCTAAGCACCGCTACAGTATTATCGAGGTGGACTATGGTGGAGGGGGGCACCGCACACGGCTAAGAGATCAATGATCAATTGTTGTGTCTATGGGGTGCCCCCTGCCCCCGTATATAAAGGAGCAACGGGGTGCGGCCAGCCATAGGAGGAGGCGCGCCGGAGGAGTCCTACTCCCACCGGAAGTAGGACT
>NW_025228384.1:62143-63131 GCF_018294505.1 Triticum aestivum | reverse complement strand
GGGGGGGGCGCCGCCCCCCCCCCTCCTTGTCCAATTCGGACATGGGGGGGAGGGGCGTGCGGCTGCCCTTTGGCCGCCTCTCCTCCTCCTCCACTTGGGCCCATAAGGCCCAATAGCCTCCGGGGGGTTCCGGTAACCCCTCCGGTACTCTGGTAAAATCACTATTTCACCCGGAAAACTTCCGATATCCAAACATAGGCTTCCAATATATCAATTTTTATGTCTCGACCATTTCGAGACTCCTCGTCATGTCCGTGATCACATCCGGGACTCCGAACAACCTTCGGTACATCAAAACATATAAACTCATAATATAACTGTCATCGTAACGTTAAGCGTGCGGACCCTACGGGTTCGAGAACTATGTAGACATGACCGAGACACGTCTCCGGTCAATAACCAATAGCGGAACCTGGATGCTCATATTGGCTCCTACATATTCTACGAAGATCTTTATCGGTCAGACTGCATTACAACATACGTTGTTCCCTTTGTCATCGTATGTTACTTCCCGAGATTGGATCGTCGGTATCTCACGGCAAGTCTCTTTACTCATTTCGTAATACATCATCCGGCAACTAACTCATTAGTTACAATGCTTGCAGGGCTTATAGTGATGTGCATTATCGAGTGGGCCCAGAGATACCTCTCCGACAATCGGAGTGACAAATCCTAATCTCGAAATACGCCAACCCAACAAGTACCTTCGGAGACACCTGTAGAGCACCTTTATAATCACCCAGTTGCATTGTGACGTTTGGTAGCACACAAAGTGTTCCTCCGGTAAACGGGATTTGCATAATCTCATAGTCATAGGAACATGTATAAGTCATGAAGAAAGCAATAGCAACATACTAAACGATCAAGTGCTAAGCTAACGGAATGGGTCAAGTCAATCACATCATTCTCCTAATGATGTGATCCCGTTAATCAAATGACAACTCATGTCTATGGTTAGGAAACATAACCATCTTTAATTAACGAGCTA